>NC_083482.1:9552904-9730404 GCF_030014155.1 Tachysurus vachellii | reverse complement strand
GTGTCACATTTGTCGACACCCCAGTCTCACACAACTCACCTGGGCTACAAACACGACAACATCTGACTCACCTTCTCGCAACTTCTTCGTTCCCAGTCACAATCATAATTGTTTTAACCCATTACTATTTTCTGTTTAGTACTGTTCACCAGACACCAAAGAACTGAATGTGTGCCCGGTTTGGGTGCTCATGTTCAGACCCTACATAGTGGTAGTGGTAGTTGGTAGATGGTTCATATGAAAGGAGGTACTTAGGTTTTTTTTTTTTTTTTTTTTTAAATTTGTAATTTTTATGAATTTCTGTTTTTACCTAGCCTACTATGGCAATATGTTCGTAGAAAAAAAGTGTAGAAAAAAAGATAATAGAAGAAAGAGGTTAATATTTTTCCACACAAATGTTTACATTTTCAAAGTAAATTATGTTACCAGACCCGTTTGTGCTCTCTGAGATCTCCAAAGTGCTTGTTCATAAACATCTAAACATTAAAAGCATTACCTTATAGCACTAGAATTCTAAGTAAGATTATCCCAACAGAGAGAAAAAACATCTCACACTGAAAGCCAACATTGTCCTGACTAATTTCATATCTGATTTGCGCTGATGAAATTATTTGTAATTTGTGATAAAAATAAATACTGATTTAAAACTTCTGACAAGTCAATTTCCATTCCGCTGGCTGAAAGGAGCACCAGTGTACAGATAAAAAAGGGGAAAACTTGCATTTCAGCTTTTACTTTGCAAAATAATTGTTTAATTAATTTGTTTGCATCTGTGATATTACTGAGCCTATTTGGTATAGACTTGTTTTGTACTTTTCTGACAATTATTTTTGCCTAACAATTATTTTCTGTTAATCTGTTTAGCCAATCAACTGACTGTTGCCTGTTCTGACCCATTTCTTTGCCTGACATTTTTGTTGGATGTTCCACTTGAGCTATACCTTTTATATTGGCCTGTTCTTAATAAACTGAGCTGCACATGCATCCACATTCCAGAGACTGTTTCTATGATAATCTGCAGTATATTTCACATGTAGTCTATATTTTTTCAAAAATCTATCGTTTATATTCTTTAGATTTTATTCGTATTTTTTTCTATGTCTGTGCAACCTAATTCTGCTTTTATGTCATGGGACAGTCAAAAAAGCTGTATATAAATGTGCGTGTGAACAATACAATTTGAATTTATCATGCATCACATCTGAGATGCTAATTTTAAAGACAAAAAAAAAAAATAACGTTTCAGATTCTTTTAAATATATTTACACACAGTTTTCATATAGATGTATCAATTGATTTAAATTGCCCCATGTCCCAAACCCCCCTACACACATACACATACAGACACTCACTCATTCCCTCCAAATTCTCGGTCTCATATTGATGATATGATCTAATGACATATGCCTGATTGCTTGTTTATTTCAAGTAGTACGTCACTACTTGTGCCTGTCAAATCACCACCTGATAAACTCCAGAGATCTTCTCCTGCAACTTCACATTCTCACTCTCATTTTCTACCGCTTATCCGAACTACCTCGGGTCATGGGGAGCCTGTGCCTATCTCAGGTGTCATTGAGCATCAAGGCAGGATACACCCTGGACGGAGTGCCAACCCATCGCAGGGCACACACACACTCTCATTCACTCACACACTCACACACTGCGGACAATTTTCCAGAGATGCCAATCAACCTACCATGCATGTCTTTGGACTGGGGGAGGAAACCGGAGTACCCGGAGGAAACCCCCGAGGCACGGGGAGAACATGCAAACTCCACACACACAAGGCGGAGGTGGGAATCGAACCCCCAACCCTGGAGGTGTGAGGCGAATGTGCTAGCCACTAAGCCACCGTGACCCCAACTTCACATTCTTTTATGATTAATGAGAAAGCAAGAAAAACAAACACTTGACCAGGTTGTGGCTAGCCTTGGGTTTTAGGTTTTGTTTGCAGGCATGCCGTGCTATTTAAAAGAGAAGCATTTGAACAGACAGACGGAGCATTTGAGCATCGAACAAGCTGAAATTCCTGTGAGGAAAGACTGTCAGAGTGGTTTGCTAGCTCGTCGTATAAAGTTTACTCTGAGCTTTGTGAATGAAATATGAGAAGTGGGAACGGGCCTCGGGTTATCTTTTGAGGTTAAGTGATCTTTGATGTTTTGTCTCAGTTCATTTTATTTAGTTTATTTCTTAGTTTTAGATCCTTTAAAAGTTGGAGTGAGTGAATGAGTGAGTGAGTGAGTGCACTGGATCAGTGATGCTGAAATCCCTGTTGGGAAGCCTGGTTTGTCTGGTCTGTTTCAAAGCAAGCCCCTGAAAACTCTCTCTCTCTCTCTCTCTCTCTCTCTCTCTCTCTCTCTCTCTCTCTCTCTCTCACACACACACACACACACACACACACACACACACACAGACACACACATTCCTTCTCGACTACCTCACTGCCACTATCTGCGCTACCTGACCTCTGATTGACTGTTAATCCTGATGTGACATTTGCGCCACTGAAAATCTTAGCATTAAAATTGAGACTCTGAAATAAAAAAAATTGAAAAAAAAGGAGAGTAAGACATGGCAAGATAAAGAGTGATGGCAAAGAAAAAGATGGAGAGAGTCTGTCAGCCCATATACAGATATCTGAGAGGGAAACACAGGCAAGTCTCTGAGCCTGGATATTTATCTTAAAGTGGTCTAGAATAGTGATTACAAGTGTAAATCCTGCTAATCATTATGAACTCACAGTAAATTATAGAATATGATATGAATATGATTGACATCTGATAGAAAAAACTGACAGAAAGTCTAAGGTAGCTCACGATAGCCAGCTAACTAGCATTAGTGGTTAAATCTGCCATATACTCTAGTTATGACCTAAAAGATTCAGTTGTATTTTTGTTAGCATTGCTATTTGTTAGCTAGCACTATAACCAAGAATTCATGAATAAATTTGATGAATAGTTGATTTCTCAGAATTCCTGTCAGGTTTAGCTTACTTTAACTTAGCCAGCTACCTAGCATTAGCATTGAAAATTAGAAATAGATACAGTACAAATACATGAAAGCCAGTCCCATGTCTATGTCCAATTAAGTAATTAAATAATTCTTAAGCATCCTGTTTCACACACACACACACACACACACACACACACACACACACACACACACACACACACACACACACATATATATATATCAATATTTATATATATTGATATATGGAATAAAACAACAAAAATCAAATCACTGTTACAGCCACAAAATGGATTGTTTTCTTGTAAGTGTTAATTCCTTTTATACCAAGGCACTTTGCCAGCAATAACATTTCTTTATTAAGTAAACAATGATACATGATTTTTTTCTCTAAGTGATATAAAACTCTGACAATGGAGACACCTTGAATAAAATCTACATAAAAGTCTCCTTACAGACTTCACCAGATCACTAATTATAATTTTATTGCTGTTACTATAGGAACAATAATATATTCAAGCTGTATAATATAAACTTTTCATTTGCAATGTTCATAACAATTCAGTCTGAAGCGATATTATGAAATTATATTTATAAAGCAATTTTTTGCTTCTCTGTTTATTTTTTCCATTGAGGCCAAAAATGGAATTTGTGCCTGTTTAGTTGTGCCCCTGTTCATCATGTCCCACTCCACAGAGGAGGTTATTGGCTTACATAAAACCCTCAATAAACACTCAGTTAGGAATTTGCAGTTCATACGTATGTCTGTTTTTACCTAGCTGTTTTTTTTTACCTGCACAAATGTTTATATCTTCAAAAGAAATGTTGACATTTTGTCTTGTCTTATGACTTGTTCAAAAGCATCTAAGATTTGAAGTCATTTTTTTTCAACCACTAAAATTCTGTATAAGGTTATCCCTACAGAGGTTTATACTGACTGAAAATGTGTGATACAGTAAGTCCATTAGAATGCCATCGTACTCGTCAAAATGGGTTAAAGCCTCTAAATAATAACAAAAAAGGTACTGATTGTCCAATATTGGGGCTCATTAAAGAATTCAAAACTCTGGATGCATTAAATGAGCTATAAGATGAGAAAGAAAAAAAATAGAGAAAGTCATGTGACTATAGGAGGTAGAAGGATTTAGGTCTGTGTCCTTCTTCTGTGTATCGTGCTTGCTGTTTTACAATGCCACAGATGTGTAAATAGCCTCCCCATGGTTCTCCTCGTGAACTCTGTGTGCCAGAAAGCCTGTACTCTAACTACTACATGCATTTGCACTTAGACATGGTGCTGGACGGCCATGCTGAAGCATCTCCCCTCTCCTCGTCCCTAATTCATTCCAACCTTCTCTCATCATCAGTGCACATTAATCCCAGTGTCAGCACAAGACCGAGACAGAGCGTCGGGGGAGAACTTAAACACCCCCAGAGTACTTCCTCTCTTAAACATGAAAAATGATTTCCTTTTCTCAGTCGCAAAGAAACTCTTGAGCATATGGACTGAGCAAATAGCATTACAAATCACTTAGTATATACAAATCAGTACTATAAGAGGAGAAAATGGTGTATGTGTGCATTTAGATAGTTTTTCATCATCCTGGCTTACCGAGCTGCCCATGAGGAAATGAGTAAGTTTGAAAGCGATATTTGAAACCCTGCACATCAGGCAAAAAAATTTAGCAGTTCAGATGTAAAGCAGATTTTCGACCATAATATGCATGTCACATTACGGGTGCAACAGTATATCCTTTAACCTCTTTACCTCGTTCATTACCACACATTCCCTCTAAATACTGTATGTGTGTGTGTGTGTGTGTGCGTTTGTGTGTGTATATGTGCAGGCACATGCATGGCTGGGTCTCTGCATACTCATTTATACCCTGCCTGCATCCTGAGTGTGTGTTTGTGTGTGTGTGTGTGTGTGTGTGAGTGTGTTTGTGTGTGTCTTTCTCCCTCTCTCTCTGGCAAGCCCATCGGCTGTAATGAATATATTGTGTGCACAAAGACAGTGTGTAATTTTGAAAAATTGCTTTGATTAACAAAAAAAAAAAAAAGAAGGAATATAAAACCATTATTCATAAGTATAGTCTTGAGTCATGGTTTGATTTATGCTTGCGTTATGTTTGGTATCACAAATGTGAAAAAACCTCTCATCCAATCAAGGTGCAGATAAATTATATATAATATAATTATATATATAATATATATATATATATATATATATATATATATATATATATATAGATATATATATAGAGAGAGAGAGAGAGAGAGAGAGAGAGAGAGAGAGAGAGAGAAAGAGATAGATAGATAGATAGATAGATAGATAGATAGATAGATAGATAGATAGATAGATAGTGGTGAATAATGAGGTAGAAAATGAAAGAGATTATTTATTACTGTATTACTATAAATAGAAAGCTATAAATAAAAGTCAAAGGAACACAATGAAATTATAATTTGACATTGGACTCAATGTGGCACTCATCAGTATTAGTTTCACATCTTTTCCTAGATTAAGAAGTGAACCAATTGAACTATCGTGTCACAAAGGGACGATAAATGTCATTTAATTTCCTTGTGGAGCATTGGTGCCTGAGGCGCGCTTTGACACAAAGGTAAACCTGAGACACCTCTCAGCCTTGGCAAAGCCTTAGGAAATTTACCATTCGCCATCCTTAATCAACCAAATTTAATTTGTCAGACTAATTTGTCCATTGATTAGACACTGGCCCTGGTTCTGCTCTGAATCTTTGTGCAACCTTGAAAAGAGCCTCTAACCAACACCGAGACCCTCACAAATATTCCTGCCCTTTTCAACTGAGGAGATTAATCGAGAGAAAAGCCAGCGGTCAGGGAGGAAATGTGAGCACTGCCTGGCATGGGAGATTGTGTTGACAGAAAGAAAAAGTAAAAAAATAAAAAGGCTGGACTCTGAAAGATGAATGTGATCTGCAACAAAAGCCATGTGCACATCACTACATATGTGATGAAAAGTACACTGCATGCAATCTTTGTAATTGATGAGACCACATGATGTCGTCCAATCAGCGAGAGCCAGTGAACCATGATGCTTCTTCAGAGATGGATGCATGGCTGATTAGGAGTGGACTTTGTACAATGGGAACATTATGAAAATGAGAAATAGATCTCGCAGCATAGGGTAAAGCTGCAAGTATGGATTTAGTTAGGCGTACTTGAGCTGGTGTCACTGCTGGGGTGGATAGTTAAGCGTTCTAGGAATCTACAATGGTTCTACTTGAAGTCTACACTCAAAAGTAATGTCTAATATACTGTAGTTAAAAAAAAGCTTCAAAGTTCATGTACTAGACAGGCAGGGTACAGGTTTTCACAAGCTTTCTCTGAGACCTAAAACCAACCAGTGTAAGTGCAGCGTAGCATTTTTCAAGGAAAGTGCTATTTACCCTCTTCCATATACACAGATGCCCACCATTATTTAGTGTCACTGTGACAACAGAGCCATCCTCCTCACCCAGACACTCTTCACTCCAAGGCATAGATGGCTGTGGCATCAATAGGATTCAAACTCACTTGACAATAAAGCACTTGCTCCACGTATGAGATTTAGTGTTATTTCTGAACTGTACATTTCTATACACTAGCCACATTCTGTCAACTGACATTTTAAAAGAGTAAATAAGCAAATAATATTTCCATATTTGTAACTATTTGAGGTCGCTTATAATGCCTCAAGTCTCAAAAATGCCATTCAAAGTAACATGACCAACTTCTGGGGAAAGTTCTTTCTCGAAAACATCTGTATAATTGTTTGCTGTAAACACTTCTAAGAGAAATGTATTAAATATATAAGATAAAAAAATAATCTTATGTTTATTTGGTTGTTAAACTCACACAGGACAATTTTTTTGCATATGTTAAAATAACATGGCCATTTCCATCATATAAAAAAAGAAAGAAATACCAGACATTAAAAAAAACAGACATTAGCTGAGGAGGTGAGAGAGATGTGGGACATTTGGAGAGCACATTGCTTGATTTTATCTTTACTTATTTTTTTTTCCTTTTAATTTATTTTCTTTTTCTTTTTTGCATTTTTTTTTGTAGTCAGTTATCAAGCCCTAAAAACCTTTTTATTGTGTGGTTGAAAACTTTTTTTAACATTAAAATGACATATAAATCTGATTTTATTTGTTACTGGGTCCAGTAGGTTGATAAAGTATTTTTAAGTGGAAAAAAGGTCATTTTGGGTAGACTGTGCTGAGAAAAACATATATACCGTTGACTAGCAAGGTAAACATTTTTTAAAATAATAAAAAAAAAAAACAATAAAAAAATAAACAAATGTAGATAGCCCTGAAGACCCAAGGATAAAATATGTTATATTACACTTTTTTTTATGAAAGGAAGAAAACAAATCTGTAGTTGTTTACAGATGACCTTTCTCTAAAAAAAAACAAACATAAAAAAAAAATGAAGTTTGTGTACCGCAGCCTCATGAACATGAAATTTTTATAAGACATAAAATTCTGTAAGCTTGCACTAATTACATATGATGAGTAAGTTATATAATGGTTAATGTATACATTTGTTTATAATCTAATGTATACTTGTTATGTATTATGTAATCTCTCTCTCTCTCTCTCTCTCTCTCTCTCTCTCTCTCTCTCTCTCTCTCTTTCTCTCTCTCTCTCTCTATCTCTCTTTCTCTCTCTCCACCTGCCTGATACATACTCTCCATCATTTATAATCACTTGAGACTGCTTGCTGCTGCTGAGGATGCTACCAAATGGACAGCCTGGCAGTACACGGGACTGCAAAAGACAGAACCAATTAGGAACCATGGCAATGAATTTGGACTGTTATGCCACAAAGCAGCTGTGCACTTAAGTTTCCATCATTGAACAGTTGATAACATCAACAAGACAAACTTCATAATAAATGACAGTAAATTTCCTGGTTATGCCATTGCACTTTTTGACCATACAGTACATTGTTACAGAAAGGAATTATTTATATTCACGTTATCTGGTGACACCAAGATGAGGATGGCTTACATTTTGTATCTGGTTCATCTCAAGGTTTATTTCATATCATTTCAGGAAGTTTTTTCTTTCCATCAGCTCTGGCATGGTCATTAGTGACACCTTTATAAATGTAAAATTTATATTCTGAGTTTATAGAATTTTGTAAATCTGGTTTGTGACTATGTCCAATGTTAAAATGCTATAAAAATAAAATTGAATTGAATGGAATAATTCAGATGTTATGATTGTTACTATAAGTTCTAGAATTTTTCTTAAAAAACAATCAACGAACTGCTATGATTTTAGGATTGTTTTATGTAATATTTGCTCCATCACTGCTGTAATTTGGTGTAGAAAAAAAAACAATTGGGCCTTAGGTCAGTTTGAGGACGTGACATTCTGATATCAAACAGATATAGGAATCAAACAGAGAGGGTGCGAGAGAGCATCTGTGTGTGGGTGTGTGTTAGGAAGAGAGGAAGAAAGAAGAAGGAAGAAAGATGAAGGAAAAAAAATCCTGAGTGAGCAGCTCCGGCGGAAGTGTTGTCGCAGCCGCGTCGGTATGTTTAATAGGAAGAAGAGAGGCGTGAAGCTGGCAGGCACGAGGCCAATGATAAGGTTTAATAGGTTGCACTGAAAAACAGGCGAAAATAATAAGATCTGATGGAATAAAACTCTGGAGGAGTAGAGAGAGCGAGCGAGAGTGATGCACCGAAACACACTGTAGCAACACTCGTTTAGTTGTCTGTTCTCTTTCACGTTGCCATTCATCATTCATCATCCACTTCCTGCCCTCCTCTTCTCGTCTTCTTCCTAAAACACTGCCTCTTCTTCTCTCGCTGCAGAGTCTTTTTACGCTTTGCCTCTATCGCCGTCTCTCAGGCGTCTAGCCCAGAGTTTCCACATCCTCCGCATCCTCACATCCTCCACTCTCATTCTCTTCTCCAGCTATTCTCTTCATTCTCTCCATGCGCCTGTTATCTAGAGCTGCGTTTCAAAACGCCTACATCTGACCTAATACTTAAAAGCACTATAATAATCTAAAAAATTATTACATAGGGTACAATTTTAAGTAGAGCCTCTAACCAGTAAAGTGCTCTAGATAACCTTAGGTTAGTTAGTTACTTACTAACAGTATTTGTAGAGCTAGATTTATTTTTAAGTAGTTATTATGAAACAAGAATGCTAATTTTGGAATAAAAATGTAAAAAAAAAAAAAAAAAAAATTATATGATAGCTAGCTTTTTTCCCCTCTGCATTTCTTCCTGCATTGCTAAACCATCCATACATGCTGATTATTCTCTAGAACAGCGTTAGTTTACATAAAAATATTAAGTTTCTCAACAAAACAGGATTTCATTGCTTACACTAAACTAAATTTATACAAGTTTCTAAATTACTTCTAGATTGAGTTATGTAGACGTTTTGAAAGCTCTCGAGGATGTTGGCACTGATATGAACTATTTCTAGAGTAATAAATTTGAGAAATTAAGAAATGTTTGGTAGAATAGTGCAAAAACACCCGAGTTGTGGGTTTGACTCTCAGCTCAGGTGTGAACTGAATGATTGATTTTATTCATGGCTTTGAAAATATATAATTAAATCATGTTGCATGTACGAAAACTAATTATGTTAATGTTACTCAGTTCAATCCTGTACAACTGATGTATGCATTCGAATTACGTAAATTCAACAAGCCTTTTTCCTTCATTATCTTCCTACAGCCTGTCACTGTAATGCGTCTGTGTCTCGCATACTGAAGATTTGAACCTGTAGCTTAAGTTTTATAGAAATTCAGTCTGTTTTTTTTTAATTAACTGAATTATTGATATTAATTGTGTTTCTTATTATTCATCATTGCTCCTTGAGGGAAGTGGATAAATTATAACACAGTGTATTATTAAGGACTTTTGCTTTTTAAGAAAACTCAAACAGGACCGTAGCATCTGGGCATAGAGTTAATTGCCGGAAAAAATGAAAATTAGAATGTTAAATTAAAGAAATGGACAAGTTGAAAACTGCAAACAAAAACTGAATCTTTAAGACCCATTTTTTGTTTGGCGATCACTTTTCTTATTGCTTTCAACCTTTCTCTATCTCTCCTTCTGTACCCCAAACTCTTTCTCTCTCAGTGTTAGACTCCTGTGTGCCTCTGCTAGCTTCATCTCTCATCTCTCTCCTGCTGTCTGTCTGTCTTCTTTACAGTGCTTAGCCACACAGTTCACCCTGCTCAGGTAAGAAAAAGCTGTGATGTGGTGTGAATGAGCTGGATTCAATTTAGATATGCTACTTGAAAATAAAAAAATAAAATAAAATAAAAAAAACTCGTACAGCATTGGACACAGACACACAAAATATGGTGCAAGCTGTGCAAAACTTTCCTTTCAATCGATATCGCATTGCCCCGTCTCAAATCATTCTCTTTCGCTCCCTGTTGCTCTGTCTTTCCACCCCCTCATCCTTCTTGCTCTATCCTTTAATCTCTCATCCCACACTGTGTGTCCCTGATCTACTGTGTGCATGCTTCTTTATTTTTTCTAATTATATCACTGTATGTCAAGTTCTTTTTAAGTTTAAGTGGAATGTAAGTCAAACTATTTAATTCAGAAAAACGATATAGAAGAATCCGATGCAACAACAGGTTAGCAATTCAAGTTCCCATTAGCACTGGATCTCAAGTGTGTCATGCATTAAATGAAGCATTTTTTTTTTCCTCATGCATTTTTAAGTACAGCAATCAGGGGGAGGATATGATGATGAGTCAGAGCTGCAGCAGACAATCGCTATTCAAGACACAGAGAGTGGGGGAAGTGAAGAGAAGGCTGTCAGAAATGTGGCTGCTGCATAAAAAAGCTGTCATTTAAATTGCTTAAGCGTTATATAAAGAGCTGTGAGTATCTGATATGATCTTGATCTTTAATCCTTACATTCTGTGCACCACACAAGCATGCACAGACACACACACACACTTTATCTGTACATTCCCTTAAGTATTCAATCTAAAAATGTTTGGCTGTAACATTTCATCGATCCTGTGCTCAGGTTACTGTTTGTACATACTGAGATTCGCATGTTCCTCTGTCTCTGTGGGTTTCTTCCTGAGTTCTCTGGTTTCCTCCTGCCTCCCAAAAATATGCTGCTAGGTAGACTGACTGCTCTAGATGACCCATAGATATGAATCTGTGTATATAAACTCCTCAGCTGTATTCCTGGTATCATCCAGGGTGTATATTGGTATGGACCAACTGAAACCTAATCAGGATAAAGCTGTTATTTAACAGGATGAATGAACACACCGCTAGAAAAGTTTGATATAATAGAATACAATTTGTTTCCAGTGTATTGCTTAGACAGTGGTCATAGATGGTACAGCACAACATTGCACCATAACGTGGCACAACACATGGCACAGCACAGCATGGCAAAATTTCAGGATGCAACGTTCCAAAATAAGTAAATACAGTTTTAGTTGAAAAGCTCTGTATAAGGTTCATATGGACATTTATCCAAAGCCAAAAAGTCACGTATCATACCTTGCTCTGCACCACGTTTCCTTCTAGTTCTAGCCACATGCATGGATCAACTTGATCCACCATCTTTTAAAACACAACCAAGACATGCTTCATGATGATTCGTTGTGCTGCTGCCCAGGTCATGGACTAAACCTTCCCTGGTGGTCCACCATACAGCTGAGTCACAGGTCATAAAATGAAGACAATAGACCTTTCTCTTCCCTGGACACTCAAACAAGCAGTAAATCTGTGCTTATATATCCAATCTACATATCCAATTATCCAGTCAGCCAATCATGTTAAAGCAGTGCAATGCATCAGGCAGATACACGTCAAGAGCTTCAGTTCAAACATGGTGAAACAAAAGAATGGGGGAAAATGTGATTGCAATGACTCTGAATGCAGAAAATTAGTGCTGTCAGATAGGATAGTATGAGTATTTCAGAAACTGCTGATATCTTGGGATTTTTCCGCACAGTAAGCACCAGTCAGTTGAGGATTGGAAAAAGGGTTTTCATAGATATGTTTTTTCCAATTTTCAGCTGCATGGTTTTTATTTAGCCCACTGTTGTCTGAAGCTGTCATAGACCAAGGGACATTATGTTGTGCATTCAGAGATTTTTTTTTCTGCTCACCATGGTTGTAAAGAGTGTTTATTTGAGCCATTGTACATTTTCTGTCATTTTGAACAAGTCTCCTTTGACCATTCTTATCTCTCATGGCTTTCTGTCTATAGCACAAAGTTGGGCATTTCAAGCCTATTGGTTGACATAGTGATTAGTTCAATTCTTGACCCTTGTCTCTTAACCCTTAACTACTCAGATGTAATAAATCATGTTATAAAATTCTGCCAATGTACGATCATGTACAATTTTTTGCACCATTCTGCATAGAGTTTGGTGTGAAAATCCCAGACTAGCAATTTCCAAAACAGCCAAACCAGCCTGTCTCACACCACAAACCAGGGCCACATTCAAAGTCACTGATATCCCATATTTCTCTTTTTCTGATGTCTGATATGAACATCAACTAAAGCTCTTGGCATGATGATTTGATGCACTGGACTGCTGCCACTTAAGTAGCTGACTGGATGAATAAAATGGACAGTGCATGTATATGCATTTAAACACTGTAAGTTCACTGTAAACTTCCTACAGCTATAAATATGAACTTTTAGAATCACAAAGTAAAAACATCAATAAAGAACAATTTAAAGACCTGAAATATCAAATCCTCTTAGAGCCAAATGTCTGTAGAACATTCACAAGGCTAATATTCATATCCACACCAAGCAAACTGAGAACAGAGCTATTCTTTAGAGAAGTATTCAGAGCACGCAAACAGACATGGGTGAGTTCATTAGTGTACACCCTATTGTAATTATTCTCTGAAAAGAATGACAAATAAGGCTTTAATGCATAATGAGTGTCGAGTGTCTTCGTTAACCTGTGACAAACTAAGACGCAGGCTCTGCCTAATATGACAGAAGAGGTTATATGTCGTGGACTGGCTTGCACTTGCTAGACTTTTTCTTTTTTCTTGTGATTCTGGACTGCTGTTTGCTAAAGAAATCTCCACCGGGAGTTGCAGTCCTCAAACTTTTATATTAAAAACATTAAATCATCACTGAAGAGGGATGGGAGAGAGGGTCAGACTCTCGCTCTCTGAGTCAAACAGTCTTTGTCTCTCTCATTCTCTCTCTCTCTCTCTAGCTCTCTCTTTTACACACACACACACACACACACACACACACACACACACACACACACACATACAAACACACACATCCATTTAAGTTCAATTGAACAATTCTTCATTAGCATAAAAGTCACATTTCCACCAAATGAATTAACATAAATATAAATGCGAAAACAAATGGAGACAAAATAGAAGTATAAATAGAACAATAAGAAAATGTGATGTTATGTAATAAGAAAATTACATAAATCATCCACAGAGTTGAGCAGGACTTTTTTTTTTAAATAACACATTGCATTACGGTTATCCCTAGCGACAAGATCCCACAAATCGTTCACCTTTTATGTCGCGTGTAATTTTTTCTCACAAAACACAAAACACTCTTTATTTACATTTTTTTTCCTGTATGCAAGCTAGAAACTAGAGACAGGAACTGTTTTTTAAAACAGTGCACATCTCATTGATTTATTATTCAAGCAATCTGTTAGGATGTGCAGCTCAGTCTCGACTGATCTCTGGGTAATGTTTAATTTTCAGTGTACCTTTAATTTGGAGAAAAAAAAGTCGATTTACGAAAGAAACCACAAAAGAACATAAAAATTTTTAACTTAAAATCAATTACCCATCCATAAATTAGTAAAAACCTGAGACATTCGGATTCAAGTCAATCATTCATTTATTCATTCATTCATTTTCTACCACTTATCCGCACTACCTCGGGTCACGGGGAGCCTGTGCCTATCTCAGGCGTCATTGGGCATCAAGGCAGGATACACCCTGGACGGAGTGCCAACCCATGTTGGCACACACCCAGGCACACACACTCTCATTCAATCACGCAATCACACATTACGGACAATTTTCCAGAGACTCCAATCAACCTACCATGCATGTCTTTGGACCAGGGGAGGAAACCGGAGTACCCGGAGGAAACCCCCGAGGCACGGGGAGAACATGCAAACTCCACACACACAAGGCGGAGGCGGGAATCGAACCCCCAACCCTGGAGGTGTGAGGCAAACGTGCTAACCACTAAGCCAACGTGCCCCCCTCAAGTCAATCAATGTACAATAAAATAATATGAGACTTGAGGTTCAATTTATTGTCTCAATTGATCTTCACAAGAGCTAAACCTCAAAAGCTGATAAGGCAAATCTCAGGACCGTTACATGCTCAGGAACAATGTACTGTACCTTGGCAAACAGCAAGTAGGCACTACAGTGAACCTTTCTGCTTCTTATAATACATCCATGATAATGCATAAGCAGGCTAACAATGATTAAAATGATTAAATCAATTGTGCGCTACAGTAAAAGATTCCTAACTGCCAAATAGACGATCTCATACCGTCTTTAGGAGATGAAAAAACTTCAGTGTCAGCAGCCAATGAGGATGAGCAACAATGTCACTTATGAGCTTTGTTTTCTCTTGCTTTAATGTATAAATAGTGAGTATTTTTTTTAACTGACACCTTTTTATTTTACAGAAACAAATGATTTAAAATGAACAATGAAATTTTTGCCACTAGAGACCAGCTATATTCCAGAAATGTCTGCAGAAATAATCCCATGAGTTCCCATGAGTGTGTGCGGAACGTGGGCAAGAGGACCTCTAGCTAGGTGACCTTGGTGAAACTGTGCTGGCTCTGAATTTTTAACAAATTATTTTTCCCCCATCATTCCTTCTTTCATATATTCTCTATCTCATTGCAGTAGAGAAAAAAAAATGTATACGTTACCAATAGCCATGAAATCCTCAGGTTCCCAGGGTTGCAAAGGCGCGAGTGGCCCGCTGTAGAGCAGCAGACCGTCTGCCACCTCTGTGATGAACTCCAAAGAGAGGTGGCTCTCGAAGCATGGCCTTATGGGAGGAAACCAAGCATAGCCGTTGCCATGGAAACTATGTTTGGTCTGCTGACATTCAGGTCCATCAAACTGTGCTGGGCACTGACATCTATAAAACAAATAAAAAATAATAAAACAATACAGCAAGGTGAAAAAGTCTGACTTCACTGTTTTTATTGAATCATTTCTCTCAACTAAACTTACACTATTAATATGTACAGAGACATATTTGTCTTATTATAGTTTTTTTTTAATTATTTTCCTTTTTTTCTATAAAAAATAATTCTCCACAAGTACGACATTCAGTGGTATTACACACATCAGTTTGACATTTTCTCTTTCAAAATTTTTTCATGTCACTTTGAGAAGAGTCTAATCATAGTTTTTTTTCTTTTCTTTTCTTTTCTTTTCTTTTCTTTTCTTTTCTTTTCTTTTCTTTTCATGTAATGATGATTCTGTCTTTGCAGGTCTTTTCCTCCACATGTATCACTTATTCTTTCTCTCTTTGTCTTATGCATCAATGCCTGCCGCTTCTAGAAGAAAGCTTTAATCTCTCTCTCTCTCTCTCTCTCTCTCTCTCTCTCTCTCTCTCTCTCTTTCATGCTCTCTCTCTCTCTCTCTCTTTCTCTCTCTCTCTCTTTCTCTCTCTCTCTATCCCTCCTCCCTCCCTCCCTCCTCCCTCCCTGAACTGTACATATCTGATTGTGGGATTGAAAAGGATTGAAAGGGAAATGTTGTTGTTAAATGATGGCTTCTTAACACATCTAACTGATGCAGGAGCAAACTTTACTCAGGTGAGTCAATATGTGTGACACAGCATAATGCGACCCGCTAATCAAAGCTAGGCCTGTATTTACTAACAAAGTATGCTGAACAGGAGACACGAGACAAAAGATATGATGTGCTAGTGGGGTCCCCAGGGCCTTGCTTCATTTAAGAAGCTTCCACAAATACAGTACTATTTTCATGCAATAAAAACAAACCATTTATCGGGCTGTATAACGTCAAGGTAAAAGAGATAGCTTCAAAAACAAAGTTAACCCAAGGGACGTTTTAAAGAATCCAGTTATGAAAGTAAAGGACAAAGTAAGGGATACAATACCAGGGCAACAATACAATCTAACCAAACAGCCGTCCTGCAACAATGCCAGCTGTCCGTGAATAAAAATGCTGGATCGTTTCACAAAATGTTTATGACAGTGTAAGATGTCCAGATACACGTCCTACAGTAGACTTCTTTATTGGGGGCTTAGGATGCCTCAGATTGTTCTTGCTTTTGCACCATTTACAGAGCATTCATCACACACATGACAACGGGATATGAGTGCAGAATGGAATTCTAATGTGCACCAGCAGAGAAATTTACTGTGATAATATGCCGTTATTGCATTCCTAATATGGGGACATTGATTAATGTCAGTCTCTTGAAGAACCCAATCCAGATAGTTTTCCAGCCCAATGCAGCTAATTCTTTCCCCAGACACACATACAGGACATGAGACAGGGCTGGTCTGCTCGCAATAAGGCGACATTTCACCCTACAATCAATACAATAAAGGGTGGAATTGTCTGGAGGACAGCATCGTTTTAAGCTAAGGTTTCATAAAAAGCCACTCTGACTTTGGGTTTGCCAACTTCTTGTTTTGAATATGAGTCAGGTTACACTTGAGCCATGGTATCTAGTGTTGATTTGAATGGTTGCCTTTCTTAACCTGCTCACACATGATGAATAGCTTGAGTATTTTGCATGGAGTCTTTAAGCATAGAGCAATACATTCAAGTGACAGAAGCAATAACAGAGGAACTGGACCATCATAGAGGCTGAAAATGAGAATACTACAGAGATAGAGCAAATAGGCTAGACGGGAAAGAATGCTAGCAGTTTATGTAATTGTGGTTTCTTGAAAACCCGATAGCCGCCAGGGTTGATGAGAATCGCCTGAATACCTTCTTGTGCTTAAATATTGAGACCTCACATATTAAAAATTTACTCTAAAACACAGTGTTCAATATAAATACTAACCATTGTTCCCTGGAACCTTTTGTTTCCATTCGGTAAGATTCAGGTGTTGTCATGAATTCAGTTGTCATTAAAGATTCTTGTGCTAACTTATACTAGAATGTTATAAAAACTAACTCAAAGCCATATAATGAGTATTAATGTACCATAGTTTGCTTATTGGGGTAAAAGATAAACATAAACAGTTGTCATGAAAAAAAATTTATCCAGGTATCAGGTAGCCCTATGAGTAGCTTTATTTAAAGACCTTGAAGTAACGTTCATGTTTACGTAATTCACTTTCTTGGCTGAAATCTGTAATTGTATATGTTGTAGATGTTGAGATGCTGTAAATGAAGCAGTAAAAGGAACCGTTGAAAGCTTAGAAGTCTTGGAGAGGGAGAGACAGAGAGAGGGAGAGAGCGAGAGAGAGAATAAAGCGTAAGGTAGACCGAGTGGGACTGCTGCCAAAATGCCATTTAATCTTTGCACTTTCACCAGTATTTGATAAGCATCAACTATGCGGAAAATGGTCATGGTTTCAAAGATTAGGTTCAAAATGTCACAACACTAAACCAGCAGAGCCACCAAGGCATCAGATCATGTTCTCCCAAGCTGATAATCAAAGTCTTGGCCTCAGGGTACACAGCAGGGTCATCAGCAAAAGACCCTCCAATCTTCAAAGCAACAGATTTCTCTGAGTGAATGTGAAAGGTGTTTAGAAAGCTGGTGTTTCTTCAGCAATTCAGCGAATATCTTACACCCTAAATCAGATTATTTGGCCAGTTGACAGAATCCAAGCCTTACTTTCAATCTTGATTAGCTAAACTCATTCCTGTCACTCCTAACCAGCATGTTTTATTAATTTCTTGTTCTTGTAGCCAGTATTTTTGAAAAAAATAAGACCATTCATGTTCAAATCCTGTTATTAATCCTCCATCATTGAGTACTTACAGTCACTGGCTACTTTATTAGGAACGTTAGCAGCAGTTAATGTTAGGAAAACGATGAGAAAATGAGATCTTTGTCTATGTCATGCATAGTTTTCGGGTACCAGAGGCTGGTGTGTATATTCTATACATCATGGATCTCTGGGGATTGCCATGCACAATAGTCTTTACACAGAACAATTGAAAATATAAAAAAAATACCCAGTGCAGAGCAGTTCTACACATGGAAACAGCTTGCTGATGAGAAAGTTCTGAGAGGAATGGCCAGACTAGACTGGTTCAGGCTGACAGGAAGGCTCCAGTAACATTTTAGTATGGTGTTTCTAAATAAAGTGGCTGGTGAGTGTGCATGTGTGTGGTCTTTAAATCCCGAGGGTCATTTATCAACCACTTGGCCAGCTTTAGGTATGCTTTTCAGGTCTGTGCCACATATTTCCTCTTCATGGATCAAATGAATAAACTAAACACAGCTAGCCTGTGCTATTGCAAAGCGATAACATGGGTCTTGTCTGGTTATCTCTTTCAGAAAGGCTCACATCTGTGCTTCGGGGTACAAGAGAAGAGCAGAAGGAATCTATCTGAAGTGTGCACCACATTGGACACATTACAGCTAGTCCACTGGGATATACTACTACTGCGTCATCCTGCTAGTCGTGTATGGGCTTCTGCTTGATGTCACTCTGAAAAAATTCTGATACTGTCAATGTGGCTAATCAGCCTAGTAGCTACTATTTAATCAGCTGAGAACAGTGAGGTGGAAAATCCTCAGTGAGGTACCTTCCACCAGAGGAAACACCAGAGGTTGCCTTTAATCCCAATTTGTGCACTAGGGACAAACGTTTTGATACAGTAACATTTATGCAGCAAACATAACTTTAATAAGGTACATTTCTAAATCAAAGGTTGAATATTTTTAAATAAATAAAGGGTCATATTTTATGCATGGGCTTATGTGGGGGCTCTCTGCCCTTTTGTCACCTGGAAAAGACTACAGCAAATTAACATCTGTTATTGATTAATAAAATAAATAAATAAATAAATAAATAAATAAATAAATAAATAAATAAATAAAATACAACAAAAAAGCAGCCAAGTGCTAATAGTTTTAAAAATATGTGAAGAAGTCTAGGAATAGAACGGGAAGTCTGCCTATAAGATGTTCTGCCACATCAAGAAACATATCTGTATCTAACCCAAAGGACATAGACATGTTTTTATCTACATTTTAATCCTCCCCAAAAAACACCATATTAAGTAAGCAACATGTTCAACAATTTTACTGGTAAAAATCAATAAGTTTGTCTCTTTCAGATTTTGTCACACAGTAAACGTCAAGGTTTGAACAGTTTGTTGAAGAGCTATACGCTGTAGCAAAACAGATATAAGCCATTTTGATATGAGAAATACTAAAAGCTAGTCGTTGGCATAGATGCCAAGAGGGAAACATGTCAGTATAAAAAAGTCTGTGGTTTTTATATCTATATACATGTACTGTATGTAGGTAAGTACAAATAAAGGTAAGGGTTATTTTAAAAGTTTAAGGGTCCTTTATTAGATCTTATGTCTCTGCCCAGTACAACCACTTTACCCTTAAATATACTGTAGTATAATCATTAACATACTTTAAAAAATATTACTTTTGCATTAAAGTTAGAATTCACTTACCATCTCCTGCTTGAACCAAATTTCCCACCCACAAATCATCACAACATTCACGCTACTTTGTTTCCTAAACATATTCTACCTTATAAAATATATGAAACATTCAACAGGAAGTTGATTTTCCTGAAGATCATGTGAAGAACAAAAGCATGTCTCACGTTCTGACATCGAAGCTTGAAATGTCAAATTATAGTCTGAAAGTAAATCTTTTGTAAAAGTATATGTCCTTATAATCTAGTTGCATGCTAGTTAACCACATTTTGTCAATTTGCTAAAACTATGCTTAAAATAAAACCTGTTACTATCAACCTTGTTGCAAATTTAAGAGCAATGCATGTTCAACTGCATGTTTTTATACATTTAGTGTTAAAAATGGTACAACATTACGTTCCAATGGCTAAACAGCAGTCCGATCATAGAACCACTCTCTCCGAATGTGTGAGTGTTTTGCACATAAACAGCAACACAGAAACTGTGAGAACCAGACACAAACAAGCATGACTCTTACTGTAGTGTGTAAACCAGTACTGTTACTATACCACACTCTACACAAAATAAAAGTTATATATGTCAATATATATATATATATATATATATATATATATATATATATATATATATATATATATATATATATATATATACACATACATACATACATATATACATATACAGTATATGTACTGTATATATATATACTGTATATGACCTATACTATGTTCATGACACAAATCGCTCTAAAGCACACAACAATCAAGTGCCAATGCACAGCTTTATTTGCTCTATTTAATTAAAAACTGAAAAGAAAACGAATAAAGAAAATAAAGAACTCGTGATTATACAGTACGTTGGAAACTATTCTAAGAGTTGCCTTTCACACAGTATTCAGTTTCACCTTTAAGGACAGATAAAGGGAAAAAGATGTGAAGTTGAACAGCAGCTCCAGATTGCTGATGAATATGGATTTTTTTTTCCCCCAGTGGTGTTTCTTTTTTTTTGTTCAAATGCCTAATTAATGAGATGAGACGTGACAGTAGGACTTCTATCCTCTGCCATCTATCACAGATCATGGGACATAAACATGTCCGTATGTCTCTGTTTTTTGTTTATATTTGTGTGTATGAAGTGGTGCTGATTCGACAATCACTGGCTATGCTTAAATAGCAAGCTTTCTGTCAAGCTGAATTCATTTAATTAAGGCTGAATAAACTGTTCACATGTACTTGAATCACTTTGCTCTGTTTAAATATCAGAAGTTAAAAATTCTCAGTGAACATATATGCATCTGATTCACATCAGTACATCAAAACTTTCACTCAAATGCTCAATAAGACATGATCTCCACCAAACATCATGTAACCAATCCCACCTCTACCACTACACTATATTAAGATTGATGTCTAATGTATATTTATGCCTCTTGTTTTTAACATATTGTGTCATATTCATTTTTACATTTCGTGAATATAATTAAACTGACGATTCCCATCAAATAAGTTTTATTTCTCTTCTTCTCACAGTCAAGTCCCAATAAACTGCTGCATCAATGGGGTTATTTTCAGAATGTAGAAAGTCTCCGTAGTCTCTGTAGCCTAACAGAAAGGTCTCACCTTTGTTATCGATGGCTATTGTAGTAATGTGTGAGTGGACTATTCTGCAGGATTCCCATATCAAACATTCATAAAAAAAATCCTATCGAAGACTCATGTGGGGCAATTCCATTAGAAATCCATCAAATGCCTTTGAAACGAATTACAAGCCACCTGTTATCCCATTAGAACCCTTACTCTGTGATATTAAGACATTTTCAAAACACAAAATGCCATTACTAATCATTATAGCCCATTACAAAACCACCAGGAAACAATGAAGAGATGCATTTTCCACAATTTCTTGTATGAAAGAGCTATATAAACCAGTTAGATAGCACTTTCCATCTGAAAATTCATCTAGAATGACTGTAAATGATTTAGTCTTTTTCCTTTTTTCTTAATTGAGTTATTAGTCATTATTGGGCTGTAAATGTAGATACCTTTATATTGATGCTATAAAATATAACTGCCTATGATGAGGCATGGATGACATGTGTGTGTTTATGGAAGTGTTGATTGCCACCTGATACATTATGCAGCAATCAAATGCACGCATTTAATTTTAAACAAGCTCTTTGGAATACACTAGTTGATATTGATGATGTGTTTGTTGCTCTGCATTACTAATGACCCTACGGGATATTAATTATACTGCATTTGTAAACATGTCGCATTATTAGTGCAGAAACTTAGCTAATTTCCTCCTCTATATATTCATTCTATACTATGTACAACACCCAATGAAATACTAAAGCACATTAAAAGTGAAATCTCTCACATTCTCATATAGAGTTGCTTCCACATAATTGAAAGAGATCAATTACATCAGGAAGGAACAGGGCTCCCTTAGGCAATAAGTACAACCTGTTGCAAAATCTCACATCATTTCCCATAGAAACAGATTCCCAGAGTTGGTTTTAATGAGAAATTAAAGATGTGAACTATATTCTGTCTGCCAGCAATCCCCTGAGTGACAACGGAGATTTAGTTATTAACTAAACTTTCATACTAAAAATAATAATAAAAAAAAATCCAAATATAAATCCTCTCCCATCCATCACTGTTCCTCCCTCCCTTTCCCTTTGTATTGTTATTCTGTAAGGAAAATCGATAGTCGTGCAAGACCTTGGTAATTGAATTGAATAGCAAGCAGAAGAGAAGCTTGCCGCACCTCATATTTGCAAGAACTCTCAGTGGTGAGAGGATTAGCCTTACAAATATTAGAAGAGATCTATCTGGAAAGTTCACTTGAGCTTGAGTCATTTGGCATTCTCGAAGATGCCGTTGAGCATGAGAACGAGAGAGAAGGGAACAAGAGCTAACTCTTTCATGGTGTTTCATCACACTATTTCATCATACTTTACAGAGGCCCAACTTCTAATATGTTTGCTTTTAGCCTTTTGCTTAAGTAGTGTTAATTGACCATGAGCGCATAAGCACTGACCTAATAGAACAAAACTCTCCATCTTCAAAATAATGCATCTGAAATTATACTGCATTCAGTCAAAGACTCTGGTTAAAACTCGGTGAAAAATTCTGTTAATCTGGATTGCATACTAAGCTAGTGACCTAATGAGCTTCCAGATACTAGTAAGACACACACTCCGAATTCTAAAAATATGTTGTTGACTGTTTAACTTGATCTACACAGACGAGATTCAGAGATGAACATTTAAGAATAAAAAGCATGCAGTATGCAGTAACACTGATGAAAATCATAGCAAAGCTGTCGTTTAGCACATCATCCACTCAGATGTCTTATTAAACCTAATTATATATGTCTAATTATATATATATATAATTAAAACTGATTTGTTTTATTGAATATTACATGAAATTTGTTATCATATGTACATGTATAAAATATAATAATTACAAAAACAAAACAAAACAAAACAAAACAGACAAAAATAAATCGATGGTCTCAGCGAGTTGCACATTTCTGAAAGAAAGTAGTAGCTGTTCAGAGTGTGCATCTCTCTCTGGAGAATTGACCCAGACAGGCAAGGGCAAGAAAAGGATAACTGAAATATACAATATGCAATTTACAATATAAAATGGATAAGTAAAGACAGGGATATGAAATGAATGATCATGAACGTGACCATATATACTTATATTTGTATATCTTCTATCTTGTAGCTCTCTGACGTAAGGCATGGCTAGTCAGGTAAGAATGGCTACTTGGCTTAGTGATAATTGCTGATTGCCATTGTCAACGATGTGGGAATAAAAACAGACACAAATGCAGGATAGCGAAAATAAACTGAATTTATTGGCTAAATAAACACGAAACAGGGACAAAGATGCAGACGATACCAGACATGACATGATGACACATGGCGATAGGCAAAAAAAGTGCCAAAGGCAACGTGGCACGGCTAAATAGACATGACAATTAAACACATGAGGAACAGGTGTGCAGAGGCGGGGAGGAAGAAACAAGGGCGGGGCAGACATGTGAACATAGAACATAAACAAAAGACCGTGGCCAAAAGTCCGGGCTGAGTCCTGACAGCCACGTGTTTCAGCATCTCCTGCGGTTTGCAATCCAGATGATTGCATAGCCTGTTATTTTTTCCTATTTTAATATATCGCTTCAACATTAATTTAATTTTTTAATCTTACTATTTTACTTTCAGTGGACCTCAGTTTATGTCCCGAAGCATGCAACATGTCAGCTTTCAATCTGTACAGCAGTACGAAACTGTATGAATCATTCTAAATGACTCATGAATCTTTAAGAAAGTAATACTGGATGAATCAATCAAGCCATTTTTTGGGGGGGGGACTTCGCATCACTACAGTGCTCGTTACACCAACCTGTGTACCCTGTTATGGCCAGTAGTACTCTCTACACTTCCCAAAATATCATAGCAAAATCTAAAGCAAAAGCACCCAGTAAACTGTCATTTGCACCCAGTCGACTATTTTGGCACTGATGCCTAATTTCAAAATTCTAGTACAACAGTATAAAAAAAGGCATGGCTCTGTCTAAATAACACCAAAGCCAGTTAGTTAGCTTGCTTACTCATTTGATGGCTATGTAACGAGTTCATTTCAGGAAATAATTAAATACAATAACAAAGCTCACTAATTAGTACATCATAATCATAATAAGGTGCATCATAATCTAATTATGATATTTTACAAATTACCAGACAGTATGTTTGAAAAAAGGAAGGCAAAAATTTAATAAAAAGTGTATAAAAATGTTTGTTTGCTGGAGCATTGCCTTGTGCAGTTTTTCCCTCTTTTTTCCCCCTCTTTTTTGGGCTCTGCTTCTATATTCATAATCAAAACTTTTAACAAGTATGCTGTTGGTTGCTGCCCTGTTACAAATGAAATTTGATTACTGGCAACTTCTAAATCACCTGATGAAATTTCCCCAGATTCCCCAGAGCTCTACAAAATTGTAAAAACCATTCATTACTGTTTATTTTCCATGTTATTACCCCAAAAATACACTACAGTACATTTCATGAGGAAAATTTCCCATTGAATGTAATAAATGAGCCAGCCCTTATCGTTCTATGGCACACACACACACACACACACACACACACACCATGGACACGGTCTAACCTGTATCCGTTTTGTGTGTCCACGCACACTCCTCCGTTGTGGCAGGGGTTCCTGGGGTAGGTAGAGCAGCCCTGGTGCAGGTGTTCTCGGGCTGAACAGCTGCACACAGCTGTGGACTCCAGTGACACTGACACCAGAGCCATACTGTCTGAATCCACCACGGAGGGTCTCTCGCTCACACTTAGCCTGTTCATACAGCCTCCCCCTCCACTGCAGTCCACTGCCGCACACTCGTCCACATGCACCTGGGTAACATTCACCTGTAGAAATGACTGCAACTTGAGACAGAAAGAGTGGGGAGAGAAAAATGTATAGAGAGTTTGAGAGTAGGGTATTAAAGAGAGCATGAATAAAAAATAATGAAAAGGAGATTCTTTTAATCAATGTTATGCTTTGATCACAGACCTGGAACAGATAAGAAATAAGAAAAGAAATTGAAAGAGGTCCTATGCTCCAGGATTACCATAAAGAGCAGCAAACAATAGTCACAAACCTATGTAAAAAAAAAAACACACAGACAAAAAAAAAAAAAAAAAAAAGAGTGAAAGAGAACAAAAGGAAAGGACTTCACAGTCCTCTCAGGTAAAACTCATACTACAGTAAACACACTCATCAGCACACTCCGTTTCATCTCCTGCCACTGTGGCCACTTGAGGGTTTATCCCATCCTGCACTTTTTCTGAAAGCACATAAACAGCAAGAGCTTAACCTGTGCTCTGTGCTTCAACAGCAATTTTTTTAGCAGCTTGCTACAGAGTGTGTATTGTCCTGTGATTGAATGGCTCTCCTCTAGCCAGAGTGGATAGGTATGGATAAGTGTAGTCATAGAGGCCAAAGGATATACAAGGAAGAGAGCGTGAGAGATGAGACTGTGCCTTAGCTCTGAATGCAACTGGATATGTAGCTCCTCTCTGCTTGTAAGAAGAAATCCATTTGCTTTAATGATATTTGGAGAAGCAGTGACAGGTCGAGCTAACGTCATGGTGCAGCTGCTGAGAGGACCTGCTAGATTAGTGCTCAAATGGCTGATTAATGATAGTGGCCTGCTCCGTTGTGGCACAGAATCTAGGCATTGAGGCACCATGAAGAACAAGCCTCGTCTATGTTTGTTTTCAAGTTTTTAACTTTGCTCTGTTTACTTACTTTGATCTACATGTTTCGTCCTGGCCCTAGTCACTGCTGTTTGCAAATCACCTGAACCTTGCCTCGTCCTTTGTTTTTGCCTACGCTGGTTCTCTGACCCAACAGCTTGTTGATCGCTCAAGCATTGTTTTTTGACCTTGCCTTTGCCTGATGTTTTGGAACTGTTCATTACTCTCAGTAAAAGAGCATTTAGCAGCATGTCCTCATATCGAGTAGTGATATAGGTAGTAGTAGTAGTAGTAGTAGTAGTAGTAGTAGTAGTAGAAGTGGTAATAGTAGTAGTAGTAGTAGTAGTAGTAGTAGTAGTAGTAGAAGTGGTAGTAGTAGTAGTAGTAGTAGTAGTAGTAGAAGTAGTAGTAGTAGTAGAAGTGGTAATAGTAGTAGTAGTAGTAGTAGTAGTAGTAGTAGTGGTAGTAGTGGTAGTAGTAGTAGTAGTAGTAGTAATATTAAGAGACAACACTTGAATCATTAACTCTTTTTTTTTTTTCCATAACTGACCATAACACAAATATTTGCCTAAATTTATAGAGCAAAAGTGAACAACATATCCCTCATTGGTTTTTGTACTTTGTACCTAATTTTGAGTTGAATGTTCAGGCTCTTAAATCTTTAAGCCTTGGTTCACTAAATCTCTCACTCACTCACTCATTTTCTACCACTTATCCGAACTACCTCGGGTCATCTCATCCGTCAGTGAGCATCAAGGCAGGATACATCCTGGACGGAGTGCCAACCCATCGCAGGGCACACACACACTCTCATTCACTCACTCAATCACACACTACAGACAATTTTCCAGAGATGCCAATCAACCTACCATGCATGTCTTTGGACCGGGGGAGGAAACCGGAGTACCCGGAGGAAACCCCCGAGGCACGGGGAGAACATGCAAACTCCACACACACAAGGCGGAGGCGGGAATACTGTAAAAACCCCAACCCTGGAGGTGTGAGGCAAATGTGCTAACCACTAAGCCACCGTGCCCCCCTGGTTCACTAAATCATGGTTATTAAATTACTCTTGTCCATCCATCCATCCATTTTCTACCGCTTATCCGGGGCCGGGTCACGGGGGCAGCAGTCTAAGCAGGGACGCCCAGACTTCCTTCTCCCCAGACACTTCCTCCAGCTCTTCCGGGGGAATACCGAGGCGTTCCCAGGCCAGCCGAGAGACATAGTCCCTCCAGCGTGTCCTAGGTCTTCCCCGGGGCCTCCTCCCGGTTGGACATGCCCGGAACACCTCCCCAGGGAGGCGTCCAGGAGGCATCCGAAACAGATGCCCGAGCCACCTTAGCTGACTCCTCTCGATGTGGAGGAGCAGCGGCTCTACTCTGAGCTCCTCCCGGGTGACCGAGCTCCTCACCTTGTCTCTAAGGGAGCGCCCAGCCACCCTGAGGAGGAAACTCATTTCAGCCGCCTGTATCCGGGATCTTGTCCTTTCGGTCATGACCCAAAGCTCATGACCATAGGTGAGGGTAGGAACGTAGATCGACTGGTAAATAGAGAGCTTCGCCTTGCGGCTCAGCTCTTTCTTCACCACAACAGACCGGTACATCGACCGCATCACTGCAGAAGATGCACCGATCCGCCTGTCGATCTCCCGCTCCATCCTTCCCTCACTCGTGAACAAGACCCCAAGATACTTAAACTCCTCCACCTGAGGCAGGAGCTCCCCACCAACCTGAAGGGGGCAAGCCACCCTTTTCCGGTTGAGAACCATGGCCTCGGACTTGGAGGTGCTGATTCTCATCCCCGCCGCTTCACACTCGGCTGCAAACCGTCCCAGTGCACGCTGAAGGTCCTGATTTGAGGAAGCCAACAGGACAACATCATCTACAAAAAGCATAGACGAAATCCTGTGGTCCCCAAACCGGACTCCCTCCGGCCCCCGACTGCGCCTAGAAATCCTGTCCATATAGATAATGAACAGGACCGGTGACAAAGGGCAGCCCTGCCGGAGTCCAACATGCACCGGGAACAAGTCTGACTTACTGCCGGCAATGCGAACCAAACTCCTGCTCCGGTCATATAGGGACCAAACAGCCCTTAGCAGAGGGCCCCGGACCCCATACTCCCAGAGCACCCCCCACAGGTCACCACGAGGGACACAGTCGAATGCCTTCTCCAGATCCACAAAGCACATGTGGACTGGTTGGGCAAACTCCCATGAACCCTCCAGCAACCTGGCGAGGGTATAGAGATGGTCCAGTGTTCCACGACCGGGACGAAACCCGCATTGTTCCTCCTGAGTCCGAGGTTCGACTATCGGCCGAATTCTCCTCTCCAGTACCCTGGCATAGACTTTTCCGGGGAGGCTGAGTAGTGTGATCCCCCTGTAGTTGGAACACACCCTCCGGTCCCCCTTCTTAAACAGAGGGACCACCAGTCTGCCAGTCCAGACGCACTGTCCCCAGCCTCCATGCGACGTTGCAGAGGCGTGTCAACCAAGACAGCCCCACAACATCCAGAGACTTGAGGTACTCAGGGCGGATCTCATCCACCCCCGGTGCCTTGCCACTGAGGAGCTTCTCAACTACCTCAGTGACCTCAGCTTGGGGGATCGACGAGTCCACAACTGAGCCCTCGGACTCTGCTTCCTCAATGGAAGACATGTCGGTGGGGTTGAGGAGAACCTCGAAGTACTCCTTCCACCGTCCGAGGATGTCCCCAGTCGAAGTCAGCAGATTCCCACTCCCACTGTAAACAGCGTGAGCAGGGCACTGCTTCCCCCTCCTGAGGCGCCGGACGGTTTACCAGAATTTCTTCGAGGCCAACCGATAGTCCTTCTCCATGGCCTCACCAAACTCCTCCCAGACCCGAGTTTTTGCCTCCGCAACCACCCAGGCTGAAGCTCGCTTAGCCCTCCGGTACCTATCAGCTGCCTCCGGAGTCCCCCGAGCCAACCAGGCTCGATAGGACTCCTTCTTCAGCTTGACGGCATCCCTTACTTCCGGGGTCCACCACCGGGTTCGGGGATTGCCGCCACGACAGGCACCGGAGACCTTACGGCCACAGCTCCGAGTGGCTGCATCGACAATGGAGGTGGAGAACATGGTCCACTCGGACTCAATGTCTCCAACCTCCCTCGGGATCTGGTTGAAGCTCTGCCGGAGGTGGGAGTTGAAGTTCTCTCTGACTGGAGACTCTGTCAAACTTTCCCAGCAGACCCTCACAGTACGTTTGGGTCTGCCAAGTCTGTCCAACTTCCTCCCCCGCCATCGGATCCAACTCACCACCAGGTGGTGATCAGTTGACAGCTCCGCCCCTCTCTTCACCCGAGTGTCCAAGACATACGGCCGGAGGTCAGATAAAACAACCACAAAGTCGATCATCAACCTCCGACCTAGGGTGTCCTGGTACCATGTGTACTGATGGACACCCTTATGCTTGAACATGGTGTTCGTTATGGACAAACTGTGACTAGCACAGAAGTCCAATAACAGAACACCACTCGGGTTCAGGTCGGGGGGGCCGTTCCTCCCAATCACGCCCCTCCAGGTGTCACTGTCGCTGCCCACATGAGCGTTGAAGTCCCCCAGTAGAACGATGGAGTCCCCGGTTGGAGCACTTTCCAGCACCCCTTCTAGAGACGCCAAGAAGGTCGGGTACTCTACACTGCCATTTGGCCCGTAAGCACAAATAACAGTGAGAGACCTATCCCCGACCCGCAGGTGCAGGGAAACGACCCTCTCGTTCACCGGGGTGAACTCCAACACATGGTTGCTGAGCTGGGGGGCTATGAGCAAGCCCACACCAGCCCGCCGCCTCTCACCGCGGGCAACTCCAGAGTAGTAGAGAGTCCAGCCTCTCTCAAGGAGTTGGGTTCCAGAGCCCAAGCTGTGAGTGGAGGCGAGCCCAACTATCTCTAGTCGGTATCTCTCAACCTCCCGCACCAGCTCAGGCTCCTTTCCCCCCAGCGAGGTGACATTCCATGTCCCTAGAGCCAGATTCCGTGTCCGGGGATTGGGTCGCCGAGGCCCCCGCCTTCGTCTGCCACCCAATCCACATTGCACCAGCCCCTTACGGTCCCTCCTGCAGGTGGTGGGCCCACAGGAGATTGGCCCCAAATTACTCTTGTGAATAATGTAAACCTGGTCAATATGACCATATTATCACAGAAAGCATAGATGATTAATATATAATGCATTAGCACCACAAGCTAATGCATCATAGCAAGCTAATGGGATATTTCAAAGAAAATTTCCTTTTTAAACAAGATGTTTAGATGTAAGAATTGACTTAATTTGTACCCTCACTTGTGTGATTTTATCCTTTTAGTGTAGTGTATTGTATAATGAACATTTTATATAAATAATAAAATAAAGGGAGAACATGTAAAACGCTTACTTGGACAGTAATTCTAGGCTTAGGATCAATCTCTGAGGTTGGGGGCTGAAGATACTGTATCTGTATTTGTTAACAATATGTGTTGTTACTTTTTGCTAAAATATGAATATGAATACTTCAATAAATCCAAGCACAGAAAACAACAAAGGGTCTCAATGTCACTATGTTTATAGTAGCACGTGTCCTACGGTATCACAGCACTGTTGAATTCTTGAATCTGATTGGTGCTTTTTCTAATATGTCATCAGCACATATGTTATCAAATTGACAGTGGTACATCATCTTACATGACGATTATTTTCCTAGCACATTGTGTCCTGTAATGTTTTATTCAGTACTTAATAAATCCTCTTGTCTAATTTGCAATTGATCTGACCCCTGTATCGAAAGCGATGAGTCTAACATTCCTCACACAGACAGTGAAGGTTAAAATGTTCAATAACACCACTGGCTAAACTCCCAGTGCTCTCTAGCTGTCGCTCTACCATTCTCCAGGGACCTGGAGGCTTTTCTATTTACCATACAACGTGTGACCAGCATAGGGCACACAGGCCTCTAACTGCCACTTTCATGTGCTAATGCTTGGTAAGAAGGTGATTTGCATGCATTACCTGTGAGGTTAACCACCAAAAAAGAGGTCTCATTTCATCACAGCTCAGAGACATCCGATCAGCCCTGGCTTCATATCACCAGACTAGACGGAGTAACAGAAGCCCACACATGGGAGCCGGGGATCTGCACACAGCCCGTAGCTACTTGACGGAAAATCTAATCATGCTAGCTGGCTCTTGCTCATCTTTCTCTCTCTCTCTCTCTCTCTCTTTCTCTCTCTCTATTGCTGTCTCTCTCGATCCTCCAGGCTGTCTCCAAATGGTTGTATTTGTAGTGCAAGTCCGGTTCTTTTTCAGAGTTAATTTCCAAAAACCTCCTTGAAAACCCAGAGGAATTGGACCTACAATTCCCACAAGGACGGCAGTCTACAGGGGCATCCTTGGCATTCTGGGGATTGTTCAGAAAGCAGATAATGCACAAAAATAATAATAATAATAAAAGTAATAATAAAAAAATAAAAAAAAATCAATCAAACCAACAGACATACAAACAAAGACAGTGGACAAGGTTTTACTTTTTATAAAGTGAAATATTTGGATTGAGTCTAGTTGTACACTGCCCATGTTGCTTGTACAGGGGCTTGTATTGATACAAACTATTTTTTATTTATTTATTTATTGGTTGTTTGTTGATCCACATATCCAGAACACGTTTCTGGCAGTACTAAAGCCTTCATTTGGCTCAGTTTAGCAACCTGATCAACAAAAAAAATTCCAACTGCAATCCAAAGCATTCATGCATTTGGAATGATAGAGCGTGGAATTGCTTTCTCATTGTAATCAAGCCATAGTAGAATTTACTTGCAACTGGACTGCAACCACATGGCATAGATGTGCTCATCTGAGTAAGAATGGTGTTTATTGCTGACCAACCAAAATGCACCATAGCGGAAACACAACAAGGTTTTTATTCAAAAATGAAAGCACCATAAATGAAAGTAGGTTCTTCACGTTTCATCTGGTTTCGCTTTATATATCTGAAAGTGCTGGGTATTTTTGGGGCAATTGTGTTCTGGTAAAGGAACTTCTCATGGACATGAAAATTACTCATAGAAAAGCAGTCTGAGAAAGAGAGTTAAAGAGAGAGAGGGAGAGAGAGAGAGAGAGAGAGAGAGAGAGAGAGATGCACAACTATACCCTGCCAGGGACTCGAAGATGAGAACAACATATTCTCAGCACCAAATTACACACACCGCTGTGCTTTTCTCTCTGACGTTACTGCTTGCATGCTCTTTCTGAACTTCTCATAATGAGCAACAGGTGTGACATTCAGCATGACAATCCTTATAATCACAACAACTGCTCAGGTCCTCAAAGCATGCATCTTGAAAAACAACAACAACAACAACAACAACAACAATGAAATAGCACGTATTTGTGAGAGCTTGGCCCCATCTTTCAAATCAGCCTAAACAAAAAGGGTCAATGTAAAATACTCCAATTATTCATTTGGCACATAATTACTGCAGCTGGTAACGTTCTGTGTAGCTTCTGAAAATCTAAGCCCTGAAATCTTACGAGCTGCAACGCTGTTATGCACACATGCAAATGCTAAAATCTGTTTTGTCTGAGAAAAAAAAACATGTTTTGCACCCCATTTCATGCTCCAGCGCCTGCGTGCAACAGATAAAAAGCTTCTCCCTGTAATGAGCAACTTGTGTTCTCAAGCTTTCTCAAATCACGTCTTCACACACTTTTAATGCAGGTAGTGTGTTCACCCTGGGAAATTCAACAAGATGTAGTGTTAGTTACATTTAAAATTAGCTATGCCTTTAGGGGCAGCAGCAACTGTAATTACATTTATTTATATAATAGGTGTAGGGACAAAAAACTGCTCCTTACTGATTGGAATTTACACACCTTCAGAGCCCTATTTCAAATTTCTGCACAAATTTGCAGACTTCCTGTAAAATCTTGAAAACATGACGATAATTTATATATCACAAATATAGAAAAGACAGATACTTATATAGATCCCTACCTAATTTCACCTGAACTGCATTTTAGCCATAATATACACTACTGTACAAATGTATTAGACACATGCATATAAGTGCTAATCAACCTTTTATAGTTTTCTTTAAAAGTATTGCTAATACTATTAATATAAATATAGTATTGATAATTAACAGAATTAAAAGAACACTATGAAGAGCTGTATTCTGTAAAAACTAAACAGAATCAATATGCAATACGATAATCTTTTCCTTTTTTTAAAAAAAGTTATATAAACTGTCGCATAATAGCCTAATATGTTAAGCATAACATGTATTTAATGACAGACAAACAATGCTCTGTGACAAGGTTCTCTAACACCTACAGTTTCTTTTTGTACTGATGCAATAATAAACGTACTAATAATTGTACTAAAAATGCATTATTATTTTTTAATTTTTGCACAGTACTAAATGTAATTCACCTTACTACAGCATTAAAATCCAGCTCATGGCAATTCAGCTTTAATAAGAATCTCCCAGATTTATTAGTTTATTTACTCTTACACCTAATTCGATTCAATTCAATTCAATTCAATTCATGATATACTACAACATACGCTTTATGACATAATGTGTTTCTTAGAAGAAAAATAATCAGGGAGGAAAACTTACAACTCTGTTTTTGTTCCTAAAATAGATTTTAAACCTACACTGGTCTCATTACCTGTATCATTACTGGGGAGCCTGGAGCCTAGCCCAGGGGAGAAGAAGCACAAAGTAGGGGACACCCTGAATGGGGTGCTAACCCACTGCACAATTACACACAAACTCAGCAATTTAGAGATGCCATGTAGCCTACAATGACATGTACTAGAACTGGAGGAGGAAAGCAGAAAGCAAAGCTTTTGGAGAACATGCACAGAACACCGCACACACACACACACACACACACACACACACACACACACACACACACACACAGACACACACATTGCAGTAGTTAGGTATTGAAGCCTAATCCCCAAAGTTTATTTCTATATTGAAGCACAAAACTCAACAGTATGTAACTGTTCATCACTAAATTGAAAACTTAAATAAATTTAAAGTCTGCATTTTGTTTTCTTAATTTTTTTCACGTCTATAATAATGTAAGACTTTTCACTGGGAAATGAAGGATGGCTCCTAGGAATTACTGACAACCCTAACCTTAAGTCTCGGAGATTTTATATGATTATAATCATTTACCCCAATCCAATGTACTGAGTTAATTTTTACTAATTTAATTAAGGTTTAGTTAGGGTAAAAGAACAGCTCTTGTCAAACCCAAATCTTAGTCCAACTATTCATTTTTAATGATTGAGACTTCTCTGTACATCCAAAAATAAAGTTTGGTGAACCACAAGGCTCTGCTTTAGGACCATCTTTACATGTGTGACAGTTATTTATAAACATTGCATTATCTTGATGATGCACAGCTTAATGCTTCAGCAAAGCCTGATAATGGACCTCAAATTGAGAGACATATACAGAATATTACCAATGGATGCCAACTAACCTCTTCCTACTTAATCCCAACAATTTCTACTACACTAGGGCCTGAGTGACATCTAATAATACCTGAGGAGACAATTGTACTACTATGTTCCATCATATCTGGTTAGATCAAAAGCTGCAGGTTCTTTTATATTACCCAGAATAATAAAAATTACAGTACAGGTTGAGCTTTTTTCCTTCAAAACCCCAGGCTATGGAATAGTCTTTCTGTCTCCCATGTTGAGGACTTAGACTCATTCTCATCTCTAAGTGTAAATTGCAATCCATGCTGTGTTTAATCAGGATTGTTATTTCTTTTGATGGTAGAGCAGCATTACAACATTGTTCTATAGTGCTTTTATCCAGGTATTACCCTCATGACCTATGATTACAATGCACGCCATTTAAACCACAGTAGGATAAGAGCATAACTAATGATCTCTATATGTAGAGCTGTATGTAAGATCCTGACACACTTCTACTCATATCGTCCACAGAACATGCATGATTCATCCTGATGAATCATGCAGGTAACCTCAGAACTCATGCTCTGTTCCTCTACCTTCTTCATCTGGAATGTTGTGCGTTTGTGATTCAACATCTGCTGCTATGGCTGGTTCGGCTTCTATAACCTAGGCTTCCTGAAAGCACTTAATACCTCAGACTCACCTTCCTAATTTATTAACCTAACCTTGCTTGGAGAGCAGCACAATTTTAGAGTCATTAAGATTATCCTATGTTCATCCCACAACTATGAATAATATGATTACACCATATATGCATTCCATATTCTTTCAACACCATTATGCCCTTTGCATCTCTGATAAAATATTATTACAAAAAAGTATGGGGTCTTTTTTTCAGTGTGGTTCATTTCTAAGATTTTTCCTAATCTCAGGCTGGCAACTGTATCTAAGGTTAGATCCAGGATTTCAGTAAGGCTGCATTTTGTTCAACCTTCACTAAAGTTCAGTTCAATGTCCTGTAAACATGTAAAATCTGTATTTTAAATGAGCCAGTTAGCTTAATCTGTACATTACGTCTGACTGAATTGTGTGAGGTTACATGATGTGTTTTGTGACAGAGCATTAAATAGTTTCTGAATGTGTATTTACTTGCCATTTACATTAACCCACATGTTGTAGAGGTGCACATCGTCACAATGTTATGAAATGTCCTGCAACAAGCAGCTTGCACTATCAATTCTCCATTAGAGACTGCTCTATATTACCACTTCCCCGAATCATACATCCTGCAGCTTTTAAGCTGAATGAATACAGGAAGAACTCCTGAGGAACTTTAGGATGGAAGGGTTTTTTTCCTCATCTTCTGAAATGTCAGTATGTGTGTGCACTGTCACTGATAATCGCAAAGGTATTCTGAACATAACTGTCCATGGGGATGGTAGGTAAAGGGAGCATGATAGAAGGATGAACCCCTGGGATTTGAGTGACATGCCCCTCGAAATGCTTCCTTTATCCCAGCAGGCCACAGGAGAATCATGGGATGTTCAAATCTGAGCATGTTCGGGGAGAAGAAAGATTGAGGAAGCTAAAATCTCAGAGCTCATGGAAGAGGATTAGTCAACACTGGAAAGTGAGACATACGGGGGGGAGGGAGTCTCCATTTTGTCATCCACCCTGAGCTTATCTGACATACAGACAGCCATCATGGTCGCCAAAAATAAAGCAATTACTTGGGAGGTTTAAATCTTCGCATGAAAAAACATTCCCTTGAATCGTTTTTTTTCCCATTTATATCTGGTATAAAGTCAATGCAGCACTCACATAGAAATGACTTTTCACTATTCTAAAGAAAATCTATAGGCTCCATTTCCATAGTATTTTCAATAAATTGAGGAAGAACAAAGTAGGCATTACATATTAATCAGGTGCTTCTAGTAAATATTCAGTATCTTCCTAAACTTTTTTTGGCTCTGAATAATGAAAGCAAGAACCAGCAGAGGCAAGAGAATATGGGATCAAAACAAGTCAGAAAAAAAAGAAAGTGGGTCTTTTGTGTAGTATTTCCTGTAATTAGAATGCCAAACACTGCTAACCCTAGGTCTCCTCTTCATCTGTGCTGACCCTTCTTTCTATTCCTTCTTGCTCATCTCTATAGCTCTCTCCCATCTTTATACTTCCTCTCTCATTCTGATCAACGTCTGTCCTCTGAGGAAGAGCGCATTCAAATAAATTGCTGTAGGCTGCACGAAAATCACACCTGAAGTCTTCCTCTGCTTCTCTGTGGTTAAACCGTTTTATAGTTGCAGAAGAGAGGCAGGATAGCAGCACAATTCACTGAAAAGAACTGGTAGCCTATGGCAGAATGATCCCAAAAGGGCTTTTAATCTAAGTAATTAAGCTGAAGTAAAGAACATGTCTCAAGCCTTTTCAAGCATGCTTGAGGGAACGTTGCTCATCTTATAGCCCCACATCTACAGGCAACTGGAAGAGCAATCATGCCAAGCTTAAGTAATTGAGACAGCAGTTCTAACTGTTGTACTTCTGTTGTGTGCCAGGTCATATATTTATAGCAATCTCACAGACAAAGCTAGCATACAGCTTGCTGATGGCAACAAGAAGTAATTATCATGTAAACAGAGCTTACAAAAGAATAACAAACTACAACACTGATAAGCAGACACAGAACAATTATTTCAAAACTTCTAATCCTGACCTGGAAGCTGCATATAAAAGGAAAAAAAAAACCCAAATCCTCCCATTGTTTATTGCACTGTGAGTTGCGAGTCCAGGATAATAAAAGGCATTCCACACGGAGAGATATTGAAGCTTACCCCTCTGTATATCTGTATGTAATTGTACATGAAACCAGGACAGAAACCTTACCTTCTGTTTATGAGCAGCAAGATATCCATGCAGTCTCTCGGCACGCTGGAAAGGAGTACCAAGCACTGAGAATCGCACATCCAGGGTTCTGTCTCGCACTTCTATAAGGCTGAAAATATTAACATCCTCTGTGCCAACAGACAACATCTCCGACAGGAAGTCTCCCAACAACTCATATCTGCTCCGTAGACCCCCTCGCTGTTCCATGAACTCTTTTGCGGTGATGTCTGTGGAACAGAACACACACAGAAAAGAACAGTCTTGTTGATTTTTATTCCTGACAATTAGACCATCCTGAGTGCTGGGCAATGTAGCTGAAATATGGCTGTAGAATGATGACAAACTATCTAGAAACTTAATTGCAACTCACTCCTCTGGTCTGAGTAGGTCCATGTTCATCCAGAGACTGAAATGTTACACAGGGATTGCATATGGCTGACTGCCTTTGGGCCAATTTTAGCTCAAGTTTGAAAGAACTAAAGCCTGAACTAACCTACTGTGTATATCAGTTTGTATGGTATAAATAAGCACGAGAGACACGAGTAACTGCATGAAAGGAAGCCTGAACGGTGCTGGCTTTCAATGCATGTATAATAATTCTATACACTGAGTGTGCTATAAAGCTTAACAAGAATGGTTTCATATATGCAATGGCAAATTGTAGAAAATTTATTTTAGCTCTCAAGATCCTAAGCAGCCATCAACTGAACTGAGTGCTGTTTGGACACACACAATTGAAAAAAAAAAAAATCAAATTAAAGCTCAATGTCATGTTTTATCCAAAGGAGGACCAGTAGAGGTCAGAAACCGAGGCATCCGCCGAATAGCACTCATAAAAAATGCATTCGCACGTTTTGCCCTCCTCAACATGTTCGTCTATCATTAAGTGAAGTCAGCGCCCGGCGATCGCTGCACTTCCAAATTGAAGCTGACAGGCTGCATCCGATAATGCAGGCTTGTGCAAACACAGCGTTCGCTGTCAACATAGGGGTGGCTTACTTTTTCAGTCTATGGTCTCACCTTTGTTGGCATGGATTGAAAGGCACAACATTATGGACAAACAGCCTAAATGGTCTGCTCTACAGGCTTCACAAATAAACTTCAAGTTCCCAGCTTATATCTATTGATTTACTGGCCCAAGCATTCACCAAGATGAGCTGCCAAAGCATACTCTGACTTTCCACTAGCATTCTGTAATTGGGATGTCTTTCTTTTTTGTGTGGCTTTAGGAAGCTGGTGACCTGCTTCTCCAGAGGAGGCGTTAGTGTGTTAGTCCATGTATCACTCAGAACATCTTCTGGCAGGGTAAAGCTTCCTTAGGGCTATTTTTAGAGAGTAACAGGGTTCTCCTGGGACGCCTATTGATGATTTGGAGCACATAGGCAGGGGAGAACATGTTGAGAGAATTTTGGGGAGATTCAGAGCTTTAATGAGATCAGGATATTGTCAGCTCCACTCAAACAGGCTTGTGCATACTGTGCAGGCTTATACTGTATATACAATATCCTGTATACTGCCACAGAGCACTAGACAAGATTTTGTAAGTCTTTCATATAAAAAAATAATTGTATAATTCCATCTAAGAGCATTGGTTCCATTTGGGAATTTGTCTTTTGTTTGCATCTCAGTTGGGGTCTTTGTGTACGTACTGGAGTATGAGTCATGACAAGTTTGCAGGTGGGTGTATAAGTGTAAGTGAATGAGTGCAAGAGAGAATGAGTGCCAGCATGCTTTCACAGTTTTCACAGCTTTAAAGTCCTCCTCTGACAGCTGGCTTAAACAGTGTGTGCATCAGAACAGCACAGTGAAGGTTGTTTGAGCCTGAAGAGTGTCACACAGAGACCTGCAAACACACAGAGACCGGCAAAAATGGCACACCTTCTGCTCCCATCGCAAGTGCTACTGGGACTGATATCCAGGGATGACCAAACAGTACCTCCACTGATTCCATGGCTCTGAGCATGTTCAGAATGCCATAAGCATACATTGATTCTACTATTCTACAATGTTGAAATGTTCTACATATTACAAATGTTGAAACGATGTTGCTGGTGTAGCAGGTAGTATTGTCTCCTTTTTGGCTTCAGGGTCTGTGGCTGGATCTGGATTTCAGGTCACTGTTAGCATAGACTTTCTGTAAATGTGTCCATTGGTTTCTATGGTGAAAGGAGGTTAAGTGACAACAATTGTGCCATGCGATGGATTGGAATCCCATCGGAAGTGGATTGCTGCGCGTGAATCCCAGTCATAGTCTCCGGATTGTGACACTTAACAGGATAAAGTTTAATTAAAGTTAATGTTTACAGCCATGAAAAATCTCCAAGATTTTTCTCCAAGTCTTGAGTTAATCAGCTGTTGATGGTGTGCACGATATAACCGTTCCTTTCTTCATACAAGGACGTACTAACTCATGAATTCACTAATATACAACCATCCTGTGTCTGTTTAGTTTTGTAAATAGGTTTTAATTTATTCCTCTTTCCCAGTGCCCATGACCTCAAACCATAGACAAAGCACAAAAATAAATTTCGTTAACATCAAATATGTCCATACTAGCAGAGGCATTGCTTCAGAATTGGTCATTTAAAAAATAAATAAATAAATAAATGAATAAATGAATAAATAAATAAATACACCCACATTAAGAACTCATGAGTAATATTAGTCATATAAGTCATACAGTATATATTCATTTGCACTCTATATTTATGAATCTATTCTATATCTTTCGAGGAATCAGAGATGGATACAAAGAACATTTCTATGTGTACAACACAAGTACATGGAAGAACCATGTGGATCTATGACACAATATGTTTTTAGGAGCCATCAGATATGTCAAGAGAAAAGGACACACAGGGACATCCTCAGAGGAAAGAATTTAGCATTAAATATGATTTAAGAGGAGTTCAAGCTACGGTGAGCTGGAGGACAGTGATGATTAAGTGTCCATTAATGAGACCTTGAGATGGAGCAGGGATTGGTGCACTAATCACACTTAATAACTGCAGATATTTTTCCCAAATTCTCTTTTTATCGATCCCAAAACTATACCTTAACACACAATTCTTGACAAAAGTGGAGGATGAAAATAGATGAGACATTCTAAATATTTTCAGGATGAAAATAGATGAGACATTCTAAATGTTTTTTTTTTTCATGTCTCAGGTGTACGTGTTTGAATTTTCTCATCTTTATGCTTGTGTTCCACACATTTTACCTTTCAGTCATGTTTACCTGCAAATTTGACAAAAAAGACAATAAAATAAGCTTTAATCTTCAGAAAGCAGAAAGATTCTAAAAAAAAAATTTAGCTTTGCTAAAGTCAATATTTGCTGCAGTCAATATTTGTTTTTTAAATGGGATTTCAAATGCCAAGGACGCTGGAATTAACAGTATGAAGAGAATAGAAACCTTTGTCACATACACATCATAACACAGTAAAATTCTTTCGTTGCATGTCCAACTTCTTTTACAATTCCAACCTTTGAAGATGGGGTCAACAGTGGCAGCTTGGCAGCGCTGGGGCTTGAACCCCAATCCTCCAGTCAACACCCCAGAGCCATAACCACTTGAGCCACCACCACCCACCTTTCGATCCATTAGGTCATCCCATTACTCTGAAAGCTGGGCTTCACTGTGTGTTTGGTTAGGATTTGTTAAGACATGGCAAGTGGCAGATTACATAATATTTACCTGTAAATGTGAAAGGCTCTAGTAGGGCTGCTGTCTGAGAATGAAGTTTATATGTTTATCATATATTTATGGACTAAGGTAAATACACACACATACACACACACACACACACACACATATGTAATATTCATACATTCAGAATAGCTGATGCCCATCATAAAAAAAAAAAAAAGATATAAAGAGAGTTTATATAAACTTATAAAAAAATAGCATGTTTTGTTTTCAAAATATTTGTGCCAATAATAATGAATGGTTTACACTAAATAAAAGGACATCCTTGGAATAAACTTTTTCTTCTTCTTTCGGCTGCTCCCTGTTCGGGGTCACCTTAGCGGATCAAATGGTCCGCATATTAGATTTGGCACAGGTTTTACACCGGATGCCCTTCCTGATGCAACGCTCCCATTTTATCTGGGCTTGGGACCGGCACTGAGAGTTAACTCTTCAGTGGCTGGATTAGCTCCCTGCCTGGGAATCGAACCCGGGCCACGGCAATGAGAGCTCGGGATCCTGCTGCTGGCCACGTTCTTAAAATTAATTTATTATTCCTATATCTTGCCCTTGACCAAATCTTATACATTTATTTAAATTGTTTAACATTTTCTTTCAAATAAAAGCTGTACAGTGTCCAAATGTGTATAGCCCAAAACATCACCTATTACACGGGTTGTCTGTTTGTCTCATATAATGAAGGTATAAATAAGTCTGGAGTTGGGTGTTCATTATAACCACATTTTCTACAAAGTCTTTACCACTCCCCTTTCTGTTTTTTTTTTCAGCTTTTTTCCCCCAGCAGTGCTTAATATCATAAACTCCTTCAGCCATCACTTAATTTCAAGGTTGCTATCCTGCTGGGAAATGCTCTCTCTAGGATTAAAATGCCGATGGTTGTAAAGCCCCAAGCCACCCCACTGGCACCACTTTGGAATTTATTACACTATCACTTGACATGACCAACATTAAAGCTTGCTCTGATTACAGATCGGACATGCCAGCTTCGATTAAAACTGTGTCATTACTGCAGCTCTGTGCCATTATGTGACACCTACAACTTAAATCGACTCATGTCAGTGTGATGATTGAGTTTTATATTAAAGCTCTCTGAATCTCATTAGGATATACAATGAACATAGGGTAATAGGAGATCTTTAAACATTATCAGTTACTATACCATCACTGAGCTAAGGATCCTTACTATTTTCAAAGTGTAACTTTCATGAGAGTAAATAAATGGATGTGTTGTGTGCTGTGTTTGATTTCATCAGCAGGCTTGATATTGCTTTTTTATTACAGTAAACTAAATCATTCAAATAATTACAGGAAAGTGTGCTTCTGAGGAAGAGTTGTACCTGCGAGACGAAGTGAAGCAGAGTTGTAGATGATCTCGTCTCGTAACTCTCGTACGTGAACGCTGACTCTCGACACAGCATCGGGCCACTCGCCATCTGACACGCGAACCTGGAACTCGTAGGTGCCTGGTGGAGCATTCTCTTTTATAACCAGAAAACCTGTGCGCTTGTTCAGGATGAAGTAACTGCAGGGCCAGAAGAAGGAAACAACTCATTATATTTTGTAGTGTATGCATACATGTGTATGTGTGTGTGGAAGTACAAATGTTTGGACAGCTTACTTAGTCAATATTATTATCCATATATTGTTTTGCATGCATCACGCTTTCACTTTTGTGATGAGGTTGCAACATTTTAATTTATACAATAATTAGTTCCGGACCACTAATTTGATTGCACCAATGGTGTACCAAGAGTGCTCATATTGAGTAGAACTGCACTCGGAAGTTTCGGCGTTGGGATTCTAGCGATAGTCTGTTGCACTGAAATGGTTACTACAGCAGTTTTAGTGACTTCATTAGTGGACAAGACAAACGCTAAATTTTTTATAAACAAAACTTTGGACTTAGGGTTAAATATGAATGTTCATCTGATGAAGAAGAAAAGGAAGAATAGAAGGCAAATTCACTGAAATTACCTTTAACAGGGACGTACAAATCAATGCGAGCTAGCTAGCAAGTAACACACTTCTGCCTGTGCAATATTTCTTAACTGATTTGCCTTAGCCACCATACAGACTGTTATATCTAAGAGTTTTCTTGGTCTTCCAATTCTTGACTTGACATGAGGTTTCAAAAGTGCAAAGTGCAAAGTAAATTGTGAACTAGCAAGTCCTAATATCTTTGTATAGGGTCCCACTGCTTCAATTAACTTCACTTCAGTCAGCTGTTTAAAATAGCCCATGGTTGTTGAGTAGCTTTTTGAGCTTTTAACTTTAAAGAGTTAAATTTATTCTCCTCAGGAATTGTTCAATTTTATACCTAATGACAATCATTTACCTGCCTAGCAAGTCCTAATGACTTTTAAGGCCTAAACATTCTTTACTTTTGTTTTTTTTATATTTTATGTGCATTTTATGTAACTGTACTTGCTGAAACAGTGACTGCTATTGAGCCAATGACCTACTAGCAAGAATCCTATTGCTTACAGAGTAACAAAAAAAGAAAAGCTTTTGACCAGTTCTCACATTTTGGTCTCATTGCTCTACTGTTTATAATGTTTAGGTGGCGTTAAGAAATATAAGTATAAAAGCCTTTGACAGTTAATCATTTTAAGCCTCTGAACTGTTGTGTTCAAAAGCAAATCACATGTCTGACCCACACAACAGAGTAAATGGTCTATACTCATTTGTTGTCTTATTAAATAATTATGTTTATCTGTTAACAATGTTAACAAAAATATATTTTAGAAAATTGTAATTCAGTATGTAATTCACCCCCATTCAGTATGAATTGCATAATATATTAAAAAAGCTTATATGCTAAACAGTTCAGCCAAAGTTTAATAACAGAACCTGGCCATTTTAAAACCGTTTAACTGATGACAAACTAAATTTCAAAATTAAGAGAAAGCTGACATTTTGGTCAAATAACCTCTAAGACCAGCGCTGACAGATACATATTCAGACTAAATGAAATGCCACTTTAAATTAAAGAAAAGGTGAGAGAGGGCATTGAGAACAGTCTCATGAACACATGAGGTCAGGGAAGGTAGAGTGAGGTGAGGTAAGTTAAAGTGGGAGAGAAATGGAAGTGAGAGAGAGCAAGAGCTTCTCTAGAAGCTTCCTTCATCTTTAATTAGCAGCCCTGATAACTGGAGGGTGAATGGCCCTGCTTAGATGTGCTGATTTAAAATTCAAGGACCTGGCCATAAAACTGACAGAAACCTGATTGCTTCTTAAAATTTAACTTTATCCTGGCATCCAGCCTCCAAACCAACGGATGACTGCACAGATATCAGCATAGAGAGGAAGAGAGGGAGAGAAGGAGGAAATGGGGGACATCAGGAGAGTGCAGATCTGCGCTTAGACCTCTCAAGGCTAAAGCTGCCTCCATTAGAGTCCTCTTACACAGTCCTTAATCACACAGCCACTAAGGTGTCTAACATCAATAAAGGAGGGAGGCACAAAGGAGACAAAAAAATGTAGACAGAGAAAGAGAGAAAGACAGAGAGACACAAGGAGACAGAGCTAAGAAAAGTAGACAACAATGAGAAGATAATGAAACTAAAAAATAAATTAACGGTCTCCGTGAGGCTTACTTAGGAACATGTCCTTCAAATGTATAGGTTTTGTTGTCCCAGTCATCAGGATCTGGAGCATACACCTTTCCCAAAACCGATGTCGGCATTCTCCCTGTTGGTACAAAATACATTTAGCATCTATTTGTAATAAGAAATTTTCCTTTTTCCTATTAGTACCTATTAATATTAAGTAATATTTTTTCTTATGATTGAACAAGTCAAATTACTGTAAAATATGCCAAAAATACACTTAATACAATGAGATAATGAGATACTAAGTCAAAGTAACACAGTTATTTAGTCAAAATGTATACATGCAATCTAATTGCTTCCCGAGTCTCAGTAGGATAAGTTGTGCTTTCTCCACTTCATTAACACCAAGCCCCAATGCACAGATGGGCACACACTTTGTTGCTGTTACTACTCTTTTCAGGGACATAAATAACCTTGGAGTATTTTGTCTAACTTCTCAGGGTAACAAAGCAGAACTTGCACTATACAAGCTTAACAAGCTGAACTATGCAGAACTTAAAATGATGGAGAGGATTAAATGTGTTTCCACTTTGAAAAACTTTTACACTTATAACCAAACAGACCTGTTATTAATTAAGCCAAGGCATCTGTTTAGCTAGGTTTTGCTAGGAGGATCCTTAATGAAAATTAAATGCTAATATTTTTTTTGGCACAAAACATTTTGACATTTTGGCTCTATGCCATTGGTGTTTTTTTTCTTTCAACCTAGCTAGGTGGGCTTAATGTATCCCAGCACTAGTAATCAATCTAGCTTCAGCCTGAGAGACTCACATCGGCACATTCACTTGTAAACAAAATAATTCATCATGCTTCCTGGAAACGAGCAGACACTAAGAGCTTTAATAGGCTAATAAGCCTGATGCAAAACATACTGTCTAGTTCTCTTAAATGGAAGGTTTTTTAAACATCTCTTACATTTTTAGACATCCCAAGAAAACACAGAGCTGGCCTTGGTAGCTGCTGTGGTATATTTCTCGTTGGGCTTTAAACACTTTAATGGATCAAGCCATGCTTTGCTCTGGTTGCTATGCTTTTAGCACAAGGAGCTCTTGAGCAAAAACAACCCCTCAAAAAAATGAGGTCATCCAGCAGCTGCATCAGCACTATTCTCTCATCTTTTCATCGCCGCTCACCTGAGAGCTCCAGCTACATCCATTTTTTTTTAAAGAAAATTAAACAAAAGCATTCCCAAAATACCAGGAAAAAACTAACAAAGAGCAAAAAGTACTGTTGAAGTCTATGACACAATAAAAAAAGAGTGTATACTTCTCTAAAGACATAGATCTTCACTCAGAGGCAATATTTGTTTTACATTGAGAATACCATTAAGATTTAAGACTTGCAAAGTTAGATTAGTTTGGATATAGCAATTACTTGTAGAGAATGTATTCAATTTGTTACAAGGTACAGAAAAAAAGGGAAAAGTGGGGAAATGCAGTTAGTTTAGGTATGGTTGATAAATTCCCATTTATTAATGGATGTTGGCTATGATCACATAAATAAAAATCTTCCCATATAATGATCCCTCAGTTAATTATCACTTATAACTGAATTCATTTCACTATAATATGCCCTATTGCATTGCAGTGAGGGTTATATATGTACCCAAAGGGTTGGTATATTTTTTAAGGAAAAAGATTCTACACTGTCTTGCACTGATGCTCACGGTTTTGATTAGCCAAAACAAATAACACCCTTAATGAAAATGTTCATTAGCTTGACTTAATTATAAAGAAAAATGAATCATTCATTACCTTCACACACTATTAGATGACTACTAACAAACTAAGATGTATTAGTTTAAACCATAGTTATCTGCATTTACCTCTGTGACTGTTGAGATATATTGTCTTCTCCCCAGAAACATGGGCATGGTCATTCTTGTCACCGATAGTGATAGTGAGTGTGCTGGTGACTGTTTTGGGTGGGTTTCCACTGTCAGTCATGACGACTGGCAAGAGGAACTCCTTCTGTCTTTCTCGGTCAAAGGCTCTAAGGGCAGTAATGGTGGCTGTGTCATTCCTGTTATCTTGCAGGAAAAAGTCATTGCTGTAACGGTATTCAGGAGGGACAGAGAAGGAGAACGGTGAACCGTTTTCAACAGAGTCTCGATCGACAGCTCTAAGAAGCGTGGAGCTGGTGTTGAGATATACCAACTGAGGCCCTGGCATGTTCTCCCACACTACAGGTGAGTATGCAGTCTCAAACTCAGGTCCGTTGTCATTTACATCCAGCAGGGAGATGTGAATTGTGGCTGTGCCAGTCAGTGGAGGAGTCCCATGGTCAGTTGCAAGGATAATTAAGCTATGCTGGGCAGTAATCTCACGGTCAAGCTGCTCAGCTACAGTCACCAGACCATTCTGGTCAACTGAAAAGAGACCATATGGGTCAGATTCAGGTGCTATACTGTAGCTAATATCCCTATTCAGTCCAGAATCTGAGTCACTTGCGACCACTGAAGCAACACTTGTACCAATCACGACATCCTCTCTAAGATCAGGAATTTGCAGGAAATGAGGGATGAAGACTGGCGCATGGTCATTGCAATCCTCCACCTCTAATGTACAATGAAGAAGGCTGGAATAGTCCAGATCCTCTACCTTAATGGTAAGATTGAAGCGTTGCTCACCCGGCCTCTCAAAATCTAATCGTTTCTTGAGCCGAAGGGTTCCTCGTTGCTCCTGCCGGTGACTCACCATGTAGAACTTCTGCTCTGGGTCTCCGGAAACGACACTAAATGTCAGCTGACCATTCTCACCAGCGTCTGCATCCTCAGCAACTAGGTCAAGCAGGGCAGTGTTGGGCTCACTGCTCTCAGGGATCCGTGCTGAACAAGAGCGGTCCAAGAAACGAGGAGTGTGGTCATTCACATCTGTTACATGGATGGCGGCAGTGGCTGTGCCTGTCATTCCACCTCCATCCCTGGCTTCCACCACTAGGAGGTATGACTCTGTCTGTTCTCGGTCCAACCCAGCCTTGGCCAATGAGATGGTTCCAGTAGCCGGGCTGATGGTAAACATGTCCACCCCACTGTTGCTTCCACTCAACGCTGCATTACCAACAATTCTATAGGATAGTACAGCATTCTGCCCTACAGCTGCATCATCCAAATCAGTGGCAGTCATCTCCATAACGGAAGTGCCAGGTGGGGAGTTTTCAGCCACATCTCCATGACAGTTGTCTGGTGCACAGGCAAAGATGGGAGCATTGTCATTAATATCCCACACACTAATGATGACATCAGTAAATCCAGTCAGGCCTTCGCCACCTTCATCTGTAGCTAAAACCACAAAGCGCCATACAGCCCGTGCCTCTCGGTCCAATGTCCTCTGGGCATAGATCTTTCCTGTCACCTCATCAATGATGAATTCACTTTCTGCTCCCTGACCATGCAGCGAGTAGCGCAGAGCCTCTTGGTCAGCATCCTTATCTGGGTCAGTGGCTGTTACCTAAAACATAAAACAGAATATCTTAGATATTTTTTCATTGATACCTTTTCTTTGAAATTTCTGAGGTGTGCTGACTTGGCCTCATGTGCCAAGAGCCTAAATTCCGCCCTTTGCAAAATTAAAATTCTAGCAGGAAACAATAAACAAACAAATTAAAGCAAATATATATATAGTACTGTGCAAAGGTTTTAGGCAGGTGTGAAAAAATGCTGTAAACAAAGAATGCTTTCAAAAATGGAAGTGTTAAACATTTATTTTCATAAATGAACAAAATGCAGAGAATGCAGTACTGTATATATTTAAAAACATATATAAAATTATAAATACTAAAAACATTTGCTAGTTACAAAATGAATGAAAAACATTATCTCAAAGCATGATGTCATCTGCTGAAATTCCATCTTTAAACTACTCCTTGATGAGACATTATACTAATTTTTTTTTCCAAACTGTCCAAAAATCTGTTTATCCATTTCCTTGGTTTGATAAGTGCTTGTACAAAGACTTAAACTCTGAGTACTACCGTAACATGACTCATTTCCCTGCTCATTCAAAACAAATTATACACCAATTTTCATGACAGGATGCGGAATTCTGTAACATCCCTCAATTTGGGGAAATTGGACTCACCAGCAACTCCCAAGGGTAAAAGCGGCTTTGAAGAAATGACTCAACCTAATTCTATGTTGTTCGGAAATTCTTCAGTTTGTTTAATGTTTAATGGTTCTGTAGAGGTTTTGATTAAGAACATATTTACCTACTGTAGTTCTAAAGCATACTATAATTTACTAAATGGACATGTATATCCATGTATAAAAGCTTCCTAAACTCCTACATTTTCTTCTTAGACACATGATAAAAAAACAAACAAACAAAAAAAAAAAACAGTACCAATACCAATCCTCTATTACATATTGTGGAGATAAATAAGTCACCTGCAGTACAAACACTGGAGAACCATCCAGCTCCTCTGTCACACTGCCGTAGTACTCATTGACAGAGAACACAGGTGCCTCGTCATTCTTATTCACCACATTGACGACCACAGCGGTGTAGTCCTCCCACTTTCCATCTGAGGCCAGCACGTAGAGTTTGTAACGCTTGGTTTCTTCATAATCCAGTGGTTGGGCGATAAAGATGGTGCCCACCTCAGGCTCCACATCAAAGACACCCCCTGTGTTACCTGCAGTAATCTGGTAGCGTAGCTTAGCATTGGCACCTTTAAAACAATATAGTCATCATAGGTTTCCTGAACTACCCCAAATAACAGATACTATTATAGATTTTCTGATAATGCTTTAGACCATTGCATAATAATTAATAAATATAAAGGCATGTATGTACTTATTTAGTAAGATTTTCAGCTTATTAGTGCCCTTTACAATACTGTTGGTGTTTTCTCATTCTAATAACTTTTTTCTGAAAACTGTCAGGCTAATTAATCAGTAGTAAAATGGTTAACTATGAAAATATGTAATTGTTTTTAATAATATATAAACATGTATGTACAAAGAAAAATGTTAGAATTTACACAGATTTAAATACTAATGAGCAATTTAGTTTATATAAAGAGTCATTTTCAAGAGGTATACAGCACCTGGAATACAAATAATGAATAAATGAACTATAAATTAAGCACTAATACTGCTTCTAAATAACTGCTGTACTATTTACCTGTATATGCACAGCCTAATATGCTGAATTGTTGGTCTTTTCTTTTTTTTTCGCTAGTTTAGCCCTGAATAATAGATGCTTCTAGGTTTCATCAGCTGGCATCAGCTGACGTTATAAGCAAAAGCAAATAATACAATAAAAAGCCATGCAGATCTAGATTTGGCATATAGTCTTATTTTCTTTATGACTGTGTTTCCCACATGTGAAAATGTAGCTTGAAATAAATGAAGTCAATTACATTACTGGCAGGTTAATAAACTATAGCAGAGCCAGAATGTGCTCCAAATCATGAAGCAGGAGCCTAAATCTCTAGATCAATGGGATGAAAAGGATACGGCGTGAGTAAGGCAGGTCATTCTTAATCTTGCATCCTCTACTGAGTCTTCCAACATTAAAAACATTTGAGTAATCTTTTTTTTTGTTTGCTTATTTCGGATTAGATTTACACACAGCACAGATCAACTACCTGTCCAACATGGCCTAAGCAAAAAAAAATGGAAAAATAAACTATATATATATATATATATATATACTATTGTAAATATTTTTTTCATGCTTCTGTTGTTCCCCCTTCAACTCAAGGCACCTCTCATTTCTCTGCTGAAAGACAGATAACGAACAAGACACAATGCACGGGCAGTCTCACTTCAAATCTAAATTTTGATCTCACTATCGCCCTAAGCAACTCTGATAAATTACAAGAAGTATCATGTCGTTATCATTTTGGAGGTTAGTGCTTTCTCAGGACTTTTATGAAAAGGGATAAGCACAAAGTAAGCTAATACTCCCTGACATCACCAGAAGCCATTATGGAAGATCAGTTTAAGACTGATGTCTGTAATGAGGCTAAAGGCCCTGATAAATGCCTGATGATCAGCACAGCAGCTTCTCACATCACCACAAGCACACCAGATGCAACAGAGCAGATGATTCACACAGGGAATTATGGACCTGACATGGCTAGCCAATGAGAAATGAGCGATGTCTCGGCTGCGACGTGCTGCCGTCTGGATAGATTTACATGTGAAAGGGAAATGAAAGAGAGCTTATCTAAGTTTTTTTTTTTCATGTGCGTGCAGTGTGCATATTACAGCACCTGTGTACGTGAGAGTGTGTGAGAGCCCCATTCGTAAAATGAGCAAAACCAATACAAACATCAAAAACAAAAAATTTCATTTTCTAAATTTCAGAGAAACTGTTTAGTTTGCAAGAACAAAAATATTCTCAAAAGAACTTATTAAGAAAATGGTATTTTGTGGCTCAACGTAAAAGCATTCTATCATCTGGAGATTGCACAGTTTTTGCACATTTTGCATGTGTTATGTAAGAAATAAAACCACCAAGGGTCATGAAAGTAATCGAATAGAGCTTGAGATAATACTGTTACCACAAATTAACTATTTTCTTATAACAGCACATCCTGGAGTATTGTATTTCTCTTATATTACAGTGATTTGCACTGATAGTTGCAAGTTTTATCTTTTCATAAGCAACACTTACTTCATATTTTTTTCATTTATAGTTCCATTTAGTGCTGTTCCTGAGAATGACTTGTTACAATAGAAACAAAAACATACTGGAAGAAAGCACATTGATTTCATCCCATCATTTGAACTAGAAACAAAATGACTGTTAAAAGCATGCTACTATAGAGTATAGTAACACTGTAATTACATTAATGAATTATATCATTAAAGATCTATCTATCTATCTATCTATCTATCTATCTATCTATCTATCTATCTATCTATCAATAGATCCATATATACAGTATACAGTATATCTATCTATAAATAGATCCATATGGATCTATTAGATAGAATTATATATATATATATATATATATATATATATATATATATATATATATATATATATATATATATAATTATATATAATATAATATACTTATTAATATACTATAATTATATATATAAATAATTTATTTATTTATTTTTCATTTATAATTTTTTTTTTAACCAGATGACAATAATTAAGCATTTAAACATTTATAACAGTAAAGAGGTAAGATGTTAGGGGCTTAATGCTGTGTTGATGTGTCCTTTCATTGTTTCATTGTTTTTTGAACCCTCAAAAATAGTACTAGTCAAAAAAAAAACAAAAAAAAACCCTGCTATAGAACTAATCGTTCCTTAGCTTCATTCACATTTATATGCTGACAAACGTACACAACAGTGAGGAGTGTGTGCTGTGTGCTGAATCGAAGGTTTGACTTACAATGAATGAAGTTAGTGCAGAATTTCTCTAACCTCTCATCTTCCCTGCACATACTGTAGTTAGCCATGACCTATGTATGTATTCACATCTCATCTTAATCCTGGCTTACCTTCATCTTCATCATTAGCACTAACGGTGAGTATGGTGAAGCCGACATCTGCATCTTCATCCACATCAACTTCATACACCGTCTGTGCAAAAACTGGCTTGTTATCGTTCACGTCACTGATGAAAATCCGCACATATGCCGTATCTGAGGAAGACAGCAAACACACATGAGATTAAACATATGTCTGTGATCTTAGTCTATCAATCTATATGCTTTTTTCATCTTACTGAACTCATTCTTATCTTTCTACCTCCCTCTCTCAACGCATGTTTGTTTCACTTTTTTCCCTCTGTCTCTCTTTGGCTCCCACCCCGTGATCCTTTATCTCTATTTCTCATTTTCATCCTTTTTATTTTTACCTGCTGTGTGTCTCTACCTCTATCTCATTCCTATTATTTCTGGGTTTCGAAGCCTTAAGTATGTGATTGTTAGCATGGAGCCCTGGGGACCCAGCCTAGGATGGGTTAAGTAGCATGTATTGGGAAGGACATCCCTAATATTGCTTCATTTGATATGACTTTCCAGAGAGACATGGTTTGCGGTATACTTCTCAGACCAATTATTTTAGGTTGTGGAGGCAGCTCATGTAAAAGTTATGGATCTAAACAACAGGGGAAAGCAAACTTTCAAAAATTATAATAATCATCCTGGTAGGCTCCAGTAGTCCAATAGACTCTAGCTGTATGTTTCAGTATGTGTGAGAAAGAAAATGCTAAACACTGAAGCTGTCATTCACTGACAGTTTGACATGTTGTTCAGAGTTGCATTGTAAAGGCCTGGTCATGTCATTGCGTTACAAATAAACAAGCATCACTGGGCTTTGTCATTTCCTGCTTCTGTGTTTTCTGCTCCGCTTGTCATGCCAATCACTTTGACTGTACTGGATAACTTCATTACATTGTTGTTCATAGGACCTGATGGACCTGCACTGAGTGTGAAAACAGGATGTTATGGAATTTGAACGTACTGTGTGACTAACTAAATACAAAGCCATTACATGTGTAGTGTCATCAACACTACAGACAGCTACACTCCACTATCATTTCCCATATACCACGGCTCATTAGAGCACATCACTACACCTTACAATAGACAGAATATGACAAAACATTATTGTGCAACATATCAGCAAGATGGCTGGTCATATATTCTTACAGGGAATACACAGACTAATTTTCAAAATATGATTTTTTTTTTTTTTTAATATAATCCAAAAATAAAGCTGCATCAATTTAAATTATGTGAATTTTTGCACAATGTACTGTATAATATATAGAATGCAAACCAGTCTGTGCTATCTGTGTTTCTGTCCTGTAGTGTCTGTATTGCCTGTTTGCATGTCTTTTGTCTCACACTGTTTGCACTAGGATGCACATGATTCCCATGACATGATGCACATGACATTGTGTGGCTTAGGGCCTTTTTACAGCTGGCCACTTCATGTGTTTTCTCTGATCCGATAGCTATCTGATTTGTTAAAACTGTTCCATTTACATTAGGCCACATAAATGCATCTTGGCGAATCGGATATCAATCCGATCTTTCTGCTCCCGCCCAAAATGCAAATATATTTTTCCTCATTTCCGGTGTAATTGAAATGGAACATGCTTTGGTGTATGCGGTTGCTACAAAAAACAGCATTTACTGTTTGCTGCATTTTCGCCCGTGGCAGCAGTGCATTTTAAGTCCCAACGAGACACCTGGGTGAAAGATCGGAGCCAGCACTGGTGGGAAAACATATTTGTTTCTGGCGCGATGCACGACTTGTGAGTCACCTGCGAGTGACGTACTATCATTTGGGAGGAGTATAGCGCTGACGTATGTGGCTTGAACAACCACATTCATTTACACCTGTCCAGTTTCATCTGAAATGCGTCCCAGACCACCTCCTGAAGTGGTTTGAACGATCAGATTTATATCCGTCTCGAAAACGTTTCGGAGGGCATTTACACCTGGTCTTTTTACGATCGGATAGCTATCGGATCGCAGAAAACGCATGAAGTGACCAAGTGTAAAAACCCCCATAGGCCACGTTCACACTGCAGGTAAAAGTGGCCCAAATCCGATTTTTTTGGGGTCAAGTGACCAGGTCAGACTTCTTCAGGAGTAGTGTGAACACTCAAATCTGGCCCAGATCTGATTTTTTCAAATCAGATCTGGGCCACTTCCATATGTGGTCCTGAATCAGACCCAAATCTGATCTTTTCCAATGTGGCCGCAGTGTGAACAGCCAAGGCGGATTTGATGCGACTTTTACGTCAATCTACATCGACATTCGTCACAATTATGCGCCGGCGAAACCTTTCTTTATTTATTTATTTATTTATTTATTTATTTATTTATTTATTTGCGCCGGCGAAACCTTTTTTTTTTTTTGCGCCGGCGAAAACGTGACACAAACGTGACTGGTAACGTGTGTGTTAAGAGTGTTATATAAAGTGGTTACGTGAACCAGCTCATAATGCGTTGAATACATCCCATTATAGCATTACATGATATGTTTGCTTGCACCAGATGATACAATACTTCCTCCATAACCTCGCCAACTTTTTAGCGCAACGGCGTGCTGCGTGTGACGTCATTGTTATTGTTCGTTTGCGCATGCGGGTCAGTTCGAAACAGCAAACAGTTCACACTGGTATCTGATATAGGCCACATTTTAAAAGGTAATGTGAACAGCCAAACAAAAAAATCAGATCTGAGCAAAATATCCGAATTGAGCATTAAGACTTGCAGTGTGAACATGGCTATAGACAACTTACTTGAAACCCTTAAATGTAGCACCATGTTCCTGGAGAAAAGTTGTTTCATTTCACTATGTCACTATGTACTATATATAATCCCGTTTCTGTGCCTATTCTTTCGTGTCCCATCTCTCTAAGTGCCCTACTATATATATATATATATGTGTGTGTGTGTGTGTGTGTGTGTGTGTGTGTGTGTGTGTGTGTGTGTGTGTATATATTTAAACACTTTTATAAGTTCCAGACAGTTATCTGTATAAAGTGTGTAAGCTCTCTTCTCTGTTAAAATGATAATGTAATCTTTACTTTTTGAAATCTTACCTGATTACAAAGTGAGTTGATTGCACTTATGTCTATTTTGCTATGAAAGTGAAACATGGAACAACTTTAAATAGTCCAAAAAGCTTAAAACATTTTCATGTCATTTTGTTCAAGTGTTTTGATAAAGCGGAGATGAGTGTTATCAGAAAAACTTATTTTGGCCCAAAAAATTGTCCTCTTTTGTCTATTTCCCAAAATTCAGCCACAGCAACTGACTGTTCTGATGGAATTTCCATAAGAATTTTCAGCAGGGAAACAAATGAGATGCAGTGAATGTCACAGTTTTATTTTAGAAGACTGCACTGAGGAAAAATCCACCGTGATAGATGTGACAATTGTTGTATCTAAAACTGCAATTGTTGTCTTTGAATTGTTATAAGAAGCAACTGAAGGAGGAAACAAGAATAATCTACGAGGAAACAAAACTAGAGATAGACTGAGGGCATTTTCATAGTTCTTTTTGCCTCAGATACCAGATTAACAAGTAGAATTTGCCTTGTTGTCTAAATGAAATCAGTCTGGGCTAAACTTCAAGTGTATTAAAGTGCAGATTGCATCAATGAATCCTTTGATTTTCACATTAACAACTATTTTAAGATTCACAATGGTGTGGAAAGGCATTTTGGGGTCTGAAATAAAAAAAAAAGACTTTCATTGTTGAGCTAAAGAAACACCAAATGATTATGTGATACATTAATTACAGTAAATATAAATGAATAAGAATGAAACAGCAATAGACTTATTAACTGTCCTTTTCAGATATGAATGGCTTTGAGAGGAGGATCAGTCATTACCTCTGAAGGTCACTCTGTATGGGAACAACAACAAACTGAGGCTACCCATGAACAGTCTGACTGAGGAGCATACTGTATGGTGACCTGTGCAAGAGAGTTGATGACCCAAAAGTCTCCCAGGATGGCAATAAAGTGCAAACTGGGAAAAAATGGAAGGCAAAGGACACAGTGGACCAGCTGAGTCACAGTTATGGCAAAGAGTGTAAAAAGTTTGCAGACTTGTTGGAAGACTGCTCCAGACTGGGGGTGGAGAGCATGGTCCAAGCCAATAGAAGTGAGCTGTAGAGAACTTTAAGGCCTAGATTCTCTTGGGCATCACAGGCATGCACAAGAGGAAAGCCATCAAAACCACCACAGAGGCAAATTCTAGGGCTTCTCGGTGTCTGTGGCTCAAAAACAACAATCCTTGGACACATGCTTCTCAGATAAAGGTGGGATGTGTGCTGGTGCCATGTGCTAATGTGTGGATGATTCTAGTGGTGTTTGGTAGACATATTTGTTGGGCAATATCCATATGAAAACAGTGTCACTGAAGATGCACTACTGCATCTGCACTACTGTACTGAAGGTGCTAGTGGATGTTGTCACATACTTAGTCAATGGGGAGGCGGGCATGGCTGTAGTTGTATTTGGCAGAAATATCTGTGTGGTATTAGGTGTAACATGAGGAATCCATATGGAATTTTTGGTACTAAGCATGCATTAAAGGTGCCAGTAGGGCTTGACACAGGCCTAGTCACTGGGGAGACTATTATGGCTCTGGTTATAGTAGCCATTCATGTTTGTGCATCCATATAGAATTTGTGGTATCAAGAAATCCAGAACCAGTGGCACCATGAAACAATGTACGGGTGTTATGGCCATGTGTCCATAAATTTTTAACTGCATATTGTCTATACTCACTGACCATTTTATTAGGAACATTCATGGAATCATTCTATCAGCCAGTGGCTGTGGTAACAATAATAATGTCATCCCCAATATTCAACTGTCCAGTTTTAGTGAGTCTGTGCCCACTGTGTCATCAGATTCCTGTTCTTGGCTGCCAGGAGTGAAACAAGAAGCGGTCTGCTGCTGTTGTAGCTTTTCAGGCTCAAGGTTTGACATTGTTTTATGTTCTAGGATGCCTTTCGCCTCACCAGAAATGTCAAGAGTGGCACCATACGATTCCTGTCAGCTCAAACCAGTCTTATCCTTATACTTAACTTATATCTGGTTGATTTATTTTGGTTTTATTTTGGCTTTATTTGGCTTACTGAGTAATTGCATGAATGTGCAGGTGTATACTTCACCTTTTCTTTCTTTCTTTCTTTCTTTCTTTCTTTCTTTCTTTCTTTCTTTCTTTCTTTCTTTCTTTCTTTTATATACAATACCTACTTCTTATCAAAACATTAAAGATTTCAATATTAAATTAATTACTGGTGTAAAGCTTGTCGGATGTTGAATTATCAAGAGATTCTTACCAGAAATTACATTTCGCAAAAACATCTCATAATGACTCACTCACTACAGCTAAGTGCATATTAGAACATAAAAGTTTTCTGTAAAGTATACAGTTCTTCAGCAATAAAGCAGTAATGAGAGAATGGGTGACATGCTGAGGCCTAAGAGGCTCGCAGTGACTCATGTAGAGGCTGAGGCTGATTAGTACAAGTTTCTTTATATTAAGCATGTACTGTATAAGTGCAGCTATATTAGTCATTACTCACCATGCCTGAGTAATTTTGTCAGATGCCTTACTGGTTATTTGTTTTCTCTTTCTCTGGGACATAAAATACATTAGGTGCAAACTACTTCTATGCTTGGCTAAAATCTTTCACTTTTATCAGTAATATTAACCAATAATTTATTAGAGATTCAGTCAGACATGAATGATCTATGAAGTGCAACTCCTACTCAATTTTGAAAAAAAAAAGAAAAAAAAAAAAAAATCAATAGCATTAGAGTTATCAGACTAAATGGATGAGAAAACTTATTAGCCCAGAGCTTGTGTTAGGAAGAAGGCTTGGCTGATCATACCAGAGTTAGGCTGCCCATGCCTTCCTGGCCTGGCAGACTCCCAGCCGTCCATGGAGTTTACTTCTAAAAGATAGGAACCCTTAGTTTCCCGGTCGAACACTGCTTCTGTATAAATGGAGCCCAGTTCTGGATCAATGCGGAAGAACTGATAGTCTCCACTGCGGTCATTCAGCAAAGAGTAAGAGATCTGCGAAAAAATAAAGAGAAAGGGGTGTGGATTAAATATGCCACATACAAGGCTTAAAAAGAGGAGAGGAATGAAGTGGTCCATATGATTACTCTTCATGCATATGTGTTCTTAATAGCAACATTTTGATTCACTCTTTACAACTAATCTGCATTGATGCCCAGATCACCATAAAATTCTGAATTGTATAATTCCGATTGTAATAAAAATCCTGAAAGTCTAAACCAGCTGGGTGGTGAAATGTAAAGGCTGTGATGAGTAAGTTAGTGAGTAAATAAGTAAGTAAGATTTATTTATGAAGCATGATTAAAAATAGGCTGACCACATAAAATTATACAGTAATACCTCGAGATATGAGTTTAATTCGTTCCGTGACCTTGCTCATACTGTATCTCAAATTGCTCGTGTCTCGAATTGCTCGTATCTCAAAGCAATTTTCCCCATTTAAATTAATTGAAATCCAATTAAACCGTTCCAGCTCGCAAAATTCCACTCCAGTTGTTTTGTTTATGTGTTTTGAATATGAAAAATGTGCAGTACCTGTATTTATAAATGACAAATATTGTATAAAAACATACAGTAATAAAAGAGAATGTTAAAAAAAATAAACTGGTTTTACTTTACGGAAGATGCGCACGAAGGTGTTGAGGGAGGAGTAAACAGGCGGAGGAGTTAGGAGGAATTACACTTTCACTTTCGTTCACTTACTCACTACTGTACACTCTTAATGCTACTTTACACTTAAATGGAACTTAACTAAACTTCACTAAAATTAACGGACTTAACTGAAATTCTCTTAATTTAACTGAATTTAACTGCTACAATTTCTGTTTGCTTAATTTTCTTCATCGCTTTTCTCTTCACTTGCTTTTGCCTTTTTTGTCACTCTTTGCTCACTAACATCTGCCGGTCGTTTTAATAAAAACCTGTCCGGTCAGCATATCAGATGCGGTGTAGTCGCACAAGTTCAGATTTTTTTACGGATCCAATGCTTAAAACGGATCCGCAGATGGTCGGCACCTCACGCAGCCCCTTTGCGACTCTCCGTAGGAAATGAATGACTTCCTGTTTATCGGCCATCGTATGTCATGTGCAATGGAAAGGCGGCTTTAACCGAGTGAGACGCGGGAAGCTGAGGCGGGGGAAACAGAGCGCACGTGGTTGTTGGGGATCTTTGTTTCGGCAGCTGCAGCTTGGATGCTCGTATCTCAAAAATTTGCTTGTATCTCAAGCCAAAAATATTGTCGTATCTCAAAAAATTCATATGTCAAAGCACTCGTATCTTGAGGTATCACTGTACAAGAAATAAAAAAGCAAAGGACATCTAAAAAACAAAACAATAAAATAGCCAATAAAACAGCCATATAAACAATGAGAAACACAAAATAAAAAAAATACAAGAACATTAGAAAATATTCTTGCACTATTTCTCTTTTCATGCACAAGGAGATGTTAAGACAGGATTCAAGTTATAGGCTAGCAAGTGTGCTGTGGGACATCAGAACCTATCATATAATTTATATATATATATAAATATATTCTTCTATAACAGCAGGTCTTGTATAATAACTGGTGCCCTGCCAGCTGAATTAGTGTAACAGACAAAAATAAGTGGGAAAATGTAAAAAAGCAAACAATATAATAAAAAGCATGTAAGGGTCAAGTTAACAAAATAAGCAACAACCTCCAACTGTTACAGTTAAAATTGGCAAGCTGACCTTTGTACTTAGCATATATACTTACATATTTACTTACTTATATATTAATATTCAAGCTTGCAAGTGATATTTATTTTTATCTAAATATGCCATTGCATGGTATGTGATTATTGGAATGCTTGTTGGAAGGTTGCTCAGACAGCCTAGGACTCTCTCCCCAAGACATTCCTCATGTAATTCTATTAAAAGGGTAAAGAAGAGTCAGAGCACTGTTGTTGTACCTTAGTACCTTAGTTTTTGTACCTTAGATTTAATACTCCAATTGGTTTATGCACACTATGTACAATTTCTGCTAGGCAGAGCTAGAATAGGACTGAAGACTGATAGCACTGTCCTCTAAGCTCTGCAGTAGAATAGATGTAATGGATGGATGCATGTGATGAATACGCCTATGACAAAGCTTTTTACTCACATATCTGTCATTACTCATGCTTTATGAGCCTTTTTTGATGAGTTAGTGGACTATTTTCATTTTTCTCAGAAAAACAGCTTCTAATTGTCATCACTTCAATAAGCAGAATCCATGTAAGATGGAAGGTACTGCTAAATATAAGTGTTAAGTAAAGATGTAGAAGTATGACTGGTCTGTTAAATAAAGACTGTAAGGAAGTGGTGTCCACGATCTACTGTCGGTATTTTAATTACAAGGTTCGGATTAAAATACAACAGAAAACGTTATAAGGCTGTGTGCACAAGTTGGCAAATAAATTTAACTTACAGCAACACACAAGACAATAAGATGTTTAAGGCAATAATTTACTGCTATTCCAAATATTTGTGCACAGTTAGTGGGCATGTTCAACAATAACAATGATTTTTTTTATAGTGTGCTTGTTAATAAAAGAATAATAATAATAATAATAATAATAATAATAATAATAATAATAATAATAATAAAGTGTTTGTTCTGCTTATAATCTGTTCAAAAGTTGTTGCCAATTGTCTGTGCAAATGTCTGGCAAAGTCTAATATGAAACAAATTTTCACCATTGGACTTTTAAGTTATAATTTTGAGAAAGTTCCCAATTATTTTAAGACACTAACAAATAATTCTATTAAACTTTACTCATTACAAAAACTTTGTAAATAGTAGATTTACTGCTTGTCTCCAAATGGTGGAAATGGGCTTTCTGTAATTTAATACCTGTCATTTGGTTGCATTAATTTACACACACAATCACATACTCAAAATGACTTTCAGACTGTGGGTGCTAAATTAATCCAATGTATTTGCATTCACACTGCTCTGTATTTTCAGGTAGAAAGACCCCAATTTGCATATTTATAAAGGCAAACAAGAAAAAAAAAGAACTTGTTTTACTAATTTGAAAGACGCAAATCCCTGTACACTCTGTTTGTGAAGCAGCTTCCACATTTATTATGTGTTATCAAGTTTGCACATGTTATTATTCAAAAGACCTTTGTTAAACCAGGGCTTATTGTTTTATGTTGCACAGATATCCATTCATTATCACTCATCAATATATAAGTCTATGTTAAGCTATTAAAAGCCCATTTTAACGTTTCTGGGTACTTCACAAGAGTAAAAAAGTGACAACATCACAATTTAATGAAGAGCATGTTAATCAGTCAAGATATATTATAGACAATTTGAACATGTTTAGTACTAATGCACTAAGTAGTCTCAGGAAACAAGAGCTTGACCATTACATTTACATTTACATTTATGGCATTTGGCAGATTCCCTAGATATTGAATACATCAATATTGATTCACTAGGACACAGACTAAGAAAACCATCAGTCTAAAAACTATGTTGGGAGGAAATATGGCATGTTTTTTTTTATTTTTAATAAAGACTAATAAAGCCAACAGCTATATATCTGGTATAGTGATTTTCTTTCAAACTGAGAGCAGCTAATATAAAATCTGTTTCTCTATATCTGATGTCTGAGATTTGTCTGCTATATAAAGAGGATTAGAAATATTTCAAACTGGAGCTGAGAGGAAGTCTACAATAAATCAGAAATTCACTCTGTACAACCGTGGTGAGTAGAAAAGCATCTCAGAATGCATTACACAATCAAATTGTATACCTAGCCTCTTTTTCCACGCCATCTTTCCTCTAGTATGTGGTGCCTTCTTCTCTATGACTAGAGATCAAGTTTTAAACTTCCTGGAATTTATTTTTTTTCTTCTTTTTTTGCTAGAAACTGTAACTTGTAAGTGATTCTGCATCGTCTTGCTCACCCGGAAACTATAGCTAATGAAAATGTTTGCAATGAATCATAAGCTTTATAGTGTACCTTTCCATTTAAACCCAGATCGAGGTCATTTGCAGACACCTGCAGAACCAGAGTCCCAACCTCGACCCCTTCTGTCACAGATGCCTCATAAATAGAGGAGGTGAAGAATGGAACATTGTCGTTCACGTCTGTTGAAGGAAGCAGATACAATATGTAAAATCTCAGCACTTAATAACGCTTAGCACTTTTATTATAATAACATGGCAATGACCTTGCCACAGTATTTCCAGCATTTTTGGGTCATTTACAGCCATGGAGAAATCAAAGTATAGCAAAATATAACTACAGAGGTGCCTTTAGTTTTCCACAGATATGTTTGTCACATGTTTAAGACTTTAATATAATTAACTAATTAATTATTATTTACTCTTTCAAACTAAGCTGCATGGTTTTATTTAAAGTTTAAAAACATGGATCATCATCCACCCAAAATGTATTATTGTCTATCTGTAGCTGCCAGCCACAACAGAACACTCTGACCTTCTCAAAAATAGAAATAAAATAAAAAAACATAAGCATTGCTCTTATATCACAGTAAATATTTTCAAGAAAAAAATAACAGCAAACAAAATTCATTAGTTCTTCAAATAAACTTTTGAAATCATCAAACCCCGAGCATGACAGATTTGCACGTGTGTGTGTGTGTATTAGTGTGTGTGTGTGTGTGTGTGTGGGTGGGTGTGTGCATGCTAGCCTGTGTGTGTATATTGGGAGGGAAGTAGGAGGAGTGAAATTTAGGGCAAGATCTTTAATGGGTTGAACGATCCAAGGCACTAATCGCCATCTGATGTACTTCAAGGTTTTTAATTTTCTCCCAGCCAAAGTCGTAATCCATGAATTAAACAAGAGGTCCAAATACATTACAACTTCCTCCCTTCCCCGTCTGTCTCTCTCTCTCTCTCTCTCTCTCTCACTCTTATTGTCTCTTGCTTTTTCCTGTGCTACTAATTTTGTTTTTAATTGCGGATAAAGGCCATAAATAAAAGAGGCAATGATTGGCACTGATCTGACAAGGTGTCCACTTTTAAAGGGGCAACAGCTAAAAGCAACCTCATCATAAAGCTCTTATTGGATTAATATTAGGCACAGGGTGGGGTGGGGGTGCAAGAATCCTCGATCAGTATTAGAGTGCACTCATAAATGGAATAGAGCAAGAGATTCATGCATGAGTTGAGCCCAATTATGGCTTTGGGGAAGAGCCAGTAAATTACATAGGATAGCACAGAGAAGTTCTTGTGGGAATTAGAAATGCAGGGCTATATTTAAGGAGAGAAAGATGAAGCAAGTTTTAAAATTTAGGATTTTAAAAATAGTTGCTTCTCAGGTTTAAAGAAAAATAGATAAGAGTAGTTCAGGTTCTATAAAAGTGGATTAGAATAATCTAGTGAAGTATATCAGGATTTAAATAGATATTGAGGAGGAAATTGAGAAGGATAAAAGCTATGGGAGATAATTAAATTAGTAATTATATTAAGTACAATGCTTTTATAAAATCAGAAACAAAATAAGTGTTATTTTTTTCCATCCATCCATCCATCCATCCATCCATCCATCCATCCATCCATGCATTCATCCATCCATCCATCCATCCAGCCATCCATCCATCCATCCATCCATCCATACATCCATCATCCCTTCAACCTTTCAAGTCAAGTCAAAAAGCTTTTACATCTACCAGAAGAAATATAGATACTGATACCGCATTAAATGCTACAGGAAGGCAGGCAGGTGCAGAAGCATTTAATCTCATATTAGCAAGATCCATCCATATGTTTTTTTAACTATTTTATTTTAACTGCCACTGTCTGGTCAAAATGAGCTAAAAATGGTGTATAAAATAAAATAAAACTACAATTTTAAAAACAAACTCTATTTCCATGTGAATCTAACAATCATTAAACCTGTTCCATTTCCACTGACAGATAAAAGTGATTACCTGTGAGGTTGACGTACACAGTTGTAAATGCAGCTAAAGGCACAGCAGCAACGTTCTGAGCACGTACACGAAGCATAAAGTTGCGTGTGGTCTCATAATCCAGTGGCTCGGCCACCAGGATGGAGGCTGAGCCGTCCTCTCGGTTGGGCGTCAGGTAAAAACGGACAGGCATGTTAGTCTCAGGTACCATGCCATCCTCAAGGTTATAGGTCACTCTAGGGTCACCTAGTGGTGAGGTGGCTTTCACTGTCTAAACATCATAGGGAGAAAAATAAGCATCAGGAGTGAAACATCCACAGAAACTCAAGGATAAATCCAGGCAGGATTATTTCATTCACAAATCAAACCCCATAATAAGAGCTTCCTATTTTCTACATATTTAAATACCTAGAGTGTAATATAATTGCATTGAAGAATGTACATAGTGCACTTTATGGACAGTTTAAGCCCATAATGACAGAATCACATCATTTATTGTTATTATTTTTTTTTAAGTAGATGCTAATTATGCATTCTCACGGGTACTTGCCAAACAGCAAGTTTATAACTGTACTGAGTTTACAGTAATCCTCTTTCTTATAGCTTTATAGCTTCTTTATTAAAGCTACAGGAACACTCATCCTCTCTAATGTAAAGCACAGAAAGAAACATCAGTGTCAACAGCAATCACACCCTTATAGTCAAAGCGTTCATTTAGAACAACACAAGTACTTACACTCCTGATCTATTTAATATCCAGCAGGCCTCATTTCATTCTCTGCTAACAAGCAAATCTAGCATTTATAACACTGATCAATTAAGTCTGAAACAGCTAATCTTTTTTTTCTATACTTTTTTATAACATTCATCTATACTTTAAATAGCCTTAATAGCTTATGAAAGAATTGCAGAGGATCCCGCAAATTAATTCTCAACGCACATTTAACTGAATGAATGAGAAAAAAAAAATTAAACGGTCATGAATAATAAAGAGGCAGATATTGGCTGAGTCCAGCAGCGAGGATACTGCAGTTCACTTAAAATAGCAGTGAGGGCAGAAGCAGTAACAGGAAGGTTGGTTTTGGAATAACAAAGTCTCCAGAGACGCTAGCACCTGCCTATTCTGAGATATCCAAAAAGAAAGCAGATACACTGTTTGTAAGCGTGTATATGTGTGTGTGTGTGCGTGCGTGTGTGTGTGTGTGTGTGTGTGTGTGTAATGATAGTTGTACAGTAGGTATGGGCAAGATGATAACACTGCAGCTGTCTTGTCTTCAGACTTGTCACTGAGTTAGATCGAAATAGATCCTTCTATACACATTCAGAATATGCATGCGTGTGTGTATGTAGGAGTGTATTTGTGTGTGTCTGTGTGTGTGGCAGAGAGAGAGAGAGAGAGAGAGAGAGAGAGAGAGAGAGAGAGAGAGAGAGAGAGAGAGAGAGAGAGAGATGTACAAGGACGGGAGGAAAACCAAGCTAACTGACAGAACTAGACAGCTCAGACTAGAGTGCCTGGGCATCAACTCCCATGTCAAATAAGTATCACAGTTATAGGATCATTTTATCCAATCGCCTGAGAGATGCCAAACTATATTAAATGCAGATTTTATGAGGTAGTGTTTAGAACAAAATAAGAATGTTGTTGAGCTTTGAGCTTTAACCTTATAAGATTAGCCATTTCACTGGTGGAATAAATCTCTATGTTGTTTTTACTGCTTCGTAATTCTTTGAGTAAGACAGAAGCTGTTGGTTTTCTTAGAATTTTTGGAATAACAAGCGGGTTCCACGTTTGTCAGGCTGTCAGTGTGATCACTAAAGTGTCAACATATAAATAAATGAAGAAAATAAAAACAGGTAGCCATACTACGTGGATTATTATTCATTATTATATATTGTGTATGATTGTATATTATATCAATATTTTGATTTTTTTGTAAGAGACCCTTATTTCCCTGTTATTTCTGGCATGGCTAATGTGTCCTTCACCTCGTATTCTTTTGATATATCCCACTTCATAACCAATGGTGAGCATAAATCCTCTACTTTTATTGTCACGCATGGTGCATTTCAACGATCAGTCCTTGGGGCTCTCCATTAAACCACATATAAGTTTCCCCTTTACCAGATAATTCAACAATAACATCCTAAAATTTATACATTATGCAGCTTATAACCCATATTTATCTCAGTACCAGGTTTTAGGTTCATCACAGCTCTCACTCACACCTTATTAACTCTATCTATCTATGATCCAAAAAAGGGATGAACCAATCTTTTTCTGTGTCAATGAAAATGTTGGATTTTACACAGAGGTCTCTCAAAACCCTAGAATTTTCAAACTGACAATGTAAATTGTACACAAAATCAATGTAGGACTTAAGTAGGTATTAATTCGAACCTATTTTGTAGAACATATAATCTGCTATCCAATGTATATGGATATGAAACAATAAACAATATGCAGCACTGTATGTGTTTATTAATTTGAGGTTTATAGTTAATCCTGTCAATGTAGCTATGCTTCTGTCATGATTCAGCCCGGACTTTTGGCCATGTGCTTTTGTTGTTCTTCGTCACGTGTCTGCCCCGCCTTTGTCTGCTCCTCCCTGTCACCACACCTGCTCCTTATTGTCATCATTGTCTGTATTGTATTTAAGTTAGCCGCGTTGCTGAGTGCAGCGCGGATCATTAGTTACGTTTACCCCTCGGCATGTTTAGTCATTGTTAAATGTCGTCTCTGTATTGTTTCAGTTATCGTCATTTTTGTCTATGTCTTCCTTTGTTTATTAAACCCCCCTCTTTTGAAGCTATCCTGCATACGGGTCTGTCTCCTTCCGTCCCCGGTTGTGACAGAATGATCCGCCTTAAAACCCAGCAGACCCAGCAGGATAGCTTCCAGCTCGGACCGGCTTTTTATCCTCCTCTTTCCCTGGACTGTTCCGCCAGTCCTTTTTTCTTTTTTCGGTGACATCGCTCCGCCCTTTTTCCGGTGAGGGACGCCGCTCCACTTTCGGTTCTGTCCGAAGCGGTCGTCGCCTCACTTCCTTCGCGGAGGATGTCACCAACCTGTTTTTGCTCCTTTTTTGTTTTTTGGTGCCCTGCGGCATCGCCCCGCCTTTTTTTCAGTGAAGGACGTCGCTCCAGTTCCGGTTCCGTCCGAGGAGGGCGTCGCTTCACTTCTTCCGCGGGGGGTGCTGCAGGCCCAGGGCGATGGATCTTCCCACCCTCCCACCCTTGGTCATCGGGTCGTGAGTCTGGCTGCGGTGTGTCGGGGTTGCGTTCGGCCCTTCAGCTCGGCTGTGGATATCGCTCGGCCCTTCAGCTCGGCTGTGACGTCATTCGGCCCTTCAGCTCGGCTGTGGATATCGCTCGGCCCTTCAGCTCGGCTGTGACGTCATTCGGCCCTTCAGCTCGGCTGAGGATATCGCTCGGCCCTTCAGCTCGGCCCTGGAAGTCGCGTGGCCCTTCTGCTCGGCTGAGGACGTCGCTCGGCCCTTCTGCTCGGCTGTGGACGTCGTTCGGCCCCTCTGCTCGGCTGAGGATGTCGCTCGGCCCTCGCTGCTGTGCCGCCGTGAGCCTTGCTCCCCCCGCTTGCCTCGCCGGGTGCCTTACTCCCCCCACCGGCCTCGCCGGGTGCCTTGCTCCCCCCACCGGCCTTGCCGGGTGCCTTACTCCCCCCATCTGCCTTCGCCGTGTTCCTCGTTCCCCCATCTGCCTTCGCCGTGTTCCTCGTTCCCCCATCTGCCTTCGCCGTGTTCCTCGTTCCCCCATCTGCCTTCGCCGTGTTCCTTGCTCCCCCCATCTGCCTTCGCCATGTGCCTCGCCCCCCCTCCTGGACTCTGCCAGGGTTTGGCGCTTCGGGAGCCGCGCCTTGGAGGGGGGGTTCTGTCATGATTCCGCCCGGACTTTTGGCCATGTGCTTTTGTTGTTCTTCGTCACGTGTCTGCCCCGCCTTTGTCTGCTCCTCCCTGTCACCACACCTGCTCCTTATTGTCATCATTGTCTGTATTGTATTTAAGTTAGCCGCGTTGCTGAGTGCAGCGCGGATCATTAGTTACGTTTACCCCTCGTCATGTTTAGTCATTGTTAAATGTCGTCTCTGTATTGTTTCAGTTATCGTCATTTTTGTCTATGTCTTCCTTTGTTTATTAAACCCCCTTCTTTTGAAGCTATCCTGCATACGGGTCTGTCTCCTTCCGTCCCCGGTTGTGACAGCTTCAAGCTAGGAAAGTGGTAGATGGATTTCACATATTTGTCAAATATTGTAAAAAAAAAAAGTATGAAAATTAGTATGATATTAAACTAAATTTTCAAATAAATTCACTTACTATTACTGGACAAATTTACATTTAAAATGAGATTAGAATTGTATTTCTCAGATGCTTTTATCCAGAGCAAATGTCATTTATCCCATTTTTTCAAAAATATCTGTACTACACAAATCCAAACCACTTACTGTTACTACACAAGTCAGTCTGGCTGACTATTTATATTCTACTTTGTGTATTGTATTCTTGTATTTGTGTTTATTTTGAATATATTCTGCCTTACAATGTCATGTCTTAGCAATTCACCTGAGTCTTGTCACAAATATGTCAATGTCTTGACATAATGCATAAGTGATAAATAAACCTTGACTTGACTTGTGAACTGTTCCCACATAGCGTACAATCTACATTGCATGGAGTGTGATGGATCGTACCACGACGGGAGTGTCTCTGACAGTGTTCTCTGGTATGACAACTTCGTAGCTTTCCTTCTCCCATTGAGGTGGTTGATTTTTCACATTAGTGATTGTGACAGCCAACTCAACAGAGCTACTCCGGTTCCCTCCATCTGTGGCTATGATCTCTCTGGTGATGTAGGTCCTCTGCAATCGAAATATTAAACACAAAGCATTAAAGACTCCTGACCAGCATTGCATAATAATGAGTTCACTATTCTAGTCCATAAAAGTTGTCCCATCACTTATTTCTTATGTATTCTTGAGTCCATTGATTCAAGCATCTCATCATTTCTATTAAAACACACAGTCAGAGGTTAATGACAGAGCTAAAATGATGTTTAATGATAACCTGAAATGATTGTTTGCATTTGTAATGCTGTGAGCTCAGTAGACGATGTGTGGGAGAGGTGAGCATGGAAAGAGCCTACTCCAATCCCTGTTGATGTGCCACTTTGACATGTATTAAAAGAAGTGTGTGTGCTGTCTGATGTGATGACAGCCAAACAAATTCAGACTGACCTCCTCACACTCACATACGCTTCATCATACACCCTTGGTAGTCATGGAAACTGTTCTAACTGAGACTGCTTCTCTGAGGGACCTTCATATCAAACGATTTAATTTACTCTCTGTCTGTCCCTATCCACACACATGCCTCCCACCTGCTCTTTCACTACTTCCCTCCTGATCATCACATTTAAATAATTAGACTTGTTGTATTAGACTTAGACTCAAATATCATTAATGAGATGTATTAATTAAAATGTAAAAGAGCTATAGTTAAAGATGAGGGCAGTGAGTTTTTGTTCCATTCTGAGGCAGCTGGAAATATTAGAATAAAGAAAAGTTAAAAAATACGACATGAACCACTAACATCCACGAATCAGATAAGGATGTGTCTTAGCTTGCCTGTCACTCGAAGGCTGTCAATTCCCAAGGCTCCATATCTTTACTAGGATTATGGAATTCTAGCCTAGACATGTGTTTTGGAAGTGTGGTTTCGGAGGCACTAAATCTATTAAAAATATATATTTGTTTGAATTCAAATGCAGTTTGAGTTTCAAAACTTAGCTGCAACCAAATTAGTTGAACAAGTTCGTTCCACAATTTGTGTTTCTAGCTATAGAGTGCAGTCTGAGTGTGTTTGCTGCCACTTTTTTCCCTTCTTTTGCTTATATATGATTGATATTTTCTTTTGCATTTTTAGTCATCATCAAACATCCATCGGTTGCCTGTTGCAGCGGATTGCATCTGGCCTTGATCTTCCGTGTGTGTTGCGTGTCTGACTGCTCGGCATGGATAGAGTGCAGCATCTGATCTTTTTCCCATGTCTGTTATTTGCATCAAAGCCAGGGAAAGGCACTGAGGTGCGATCACTCTAAGCAGTCTAAGGTTTCTCGGCATCTAACATCCCAAAGAGTTCTTTAGTTAAGTGCCTTATGTAAAATCCTACAACAGATTATTTCTATGTCAGAAAGAAAATCCATTTACAGCTCCTTTAGCAAGATAAAATCCTTAATTATCCAAAGAACCCTTAAGGACCCCATTTCTCTAAAAGTGCATCTTAAATAACCTCATGCTTTCTTCAATGGTGGGCAAACAATCAAACAATTACAACACAAACCCCAGCACCATATATACATTAAAGTGAATCACTCTTTAAATCACTATGTGCTGACAGAGTGGGATTTAAATCCACTATATTGGATTTCACCAACCTGGCTTATGTTTTCACGCACATTCTACAGTAGCTAATAAATCTCAAAACCAGTAAACAGTATTTTTGTTTAGAGATAAATGTGAACTCTGCTGTAGGCAAATGTTCAGAAACAATATGATAGAAGTGACACACTATGCACCAAGTAAGACTTCCATGTAGCCCTGTTTTGATGTTGACGATGCAAGCGCACAGACGTTATATGATCAAGGTATCATGTATTCTGTAACTGCCAGTATGTTGTAACATAGTTCAGAGTAGTGTAATTGTAAATATTATTGAGGAGTGTGGTCAGGCATGCTTGTCCGATATCCAATCAAATCACCTGCTCTCATTTCCTTTAAGCACGGTGACAGTTTCATGATTACAACAACAACAATTTTGTGTTTTGTTTCATTTTGAGCATTGAAAGATCACATCTTTAAGCCAGGAAGACCTGCTTTGTATTCTGAAGATTGGCAATACAGTTAGTGAGTTAATTAGTTTTGTGTGAGATTTTATTGATTCCAATAATTATGATGTGCACATTGTATGTCCTTGTTTATTGTAGTCTGGGAAACCCAAAGAGAGAGAGAGAGAGAGAGAGAGAGAGAGAGAGATTTACACTTACAATTTCATACTGAGGAAAATTCTGTAATCTTGTTCTAATCTTTGTACTAAGTGGATCTGATAAAATATCACTCTGTAACATCCACCTAAAATATTGCCTTCATATTACTATGAAAAAAGTAACTAGACAAGAAGAGGAAAACACTTGGCTTACACTCAACCAAATTAGCAATGTGCTGGCATTACACCAACAAATTACATTTGCATAAAAATAAACCCCATATGTAAAATGTCTTGTTGAGGCAGGGCACCGTTTCAATTTACCTTCAGCACTAAGAGAGCAATCCATCTTTTCTCTAAACCTCAAAGATGTATATTTCATTAACCCAAAAGATTTCTGTGTGTGTGTGTGTGTGTGTGTGCACATATGTATAAGTAGATATTGGATATAGACCTGAGAGATGGGCTGGTTGACGTAAACCCAGCCTGTCACAGGATTTACTCTCAGGTATTCTGGCTGATCTTTAGACATGGAGTACGTGATGGCTGCGTTGGTGCTGTAGTCATCATCATGAGCAGCGACTCGTAAGAAACTGGTGCCAATCATGGTGTCCTCCCGCAAGAAGTCTGAGTGAATGGAGAACGGAATACAAATTATTTTAATCAGAAGCACAAGGAAAAGGTGTGTAGTTAAAAGAGGAAAAGCACTATATTTGTATGTTCCATTCAAACTCTGTCAAGCCATTAGGTCAAATAAAGTTCACTCAAGATAAATTCAAAACTTGCCGTTTAATCACAAATGGTAAAAGTAGAGGCTGAATTAAAATGAAGAAGAGCAAATGCTTACACTCATAGCGCAGATTCTCAAACTTCGGGCTGTTGTCATTCTCATCCAGTATGAGAATATTGAGTTGACAGATGCCTATGAGAGGATCTGCTGCCTGATCTGTAGCTGTGACTGTCACTGCGTACTCCCTTTGTTGCTCCCTATCGAACTTTCTCGCAGTTATAATCACACCTACAGCAGCATAATGGATAAAAACAATGATGGTGACCAATTAAACTGACAAAAGAGTATTGGGGAATGGCACAGAAACAGGATCCGAGAAGCCATTAATCCTTTCTGCGTAATTGGTTTATTGCTTACACAAATCCAATATTTGCCTTTGCCACATAAGCTTTTAAACGTTCTTTAGATTCTTAAATCATTTGAAATGTATTCGTCTTCAGTAACTGCTTTATCCAGGTTAGGAAAGATTGAATGTAAGGTGTTTCATAGATATTAGGGTGAAAAGGAAACCAAAGAACCCAGAGGAAGCCTACAGGGATACAGGAAGAACATGTGAAACTCCAAACAGACAGAAACTTGATCGAATTGTGGACCCTGGAGCTCTGTGGTGACAGAACGCTACATGCCACCTAACCTTCATAATGTTTAAAAGCATTAAACTGAAATAATCTTTATAAAATCCAGAAGCCGGAAGTAGAACAAAAACTCCCTAATATTCCTTTTAACCGCAGTAACACTCACCAAATTTAATTGGAACTAAGAAATTCCAAATGTCACACGTTTTTTTTTTTTTTTTTCTTTTTTTCTCCTTTCTCTTTTGTTAAAAATTGCCGCAGGACTGATGCACAATAAACGGTTATGTTTCATGAAGCATTTCATTTCATTAAAGATGTCAAGAGGAGTTGCTAAATGGCATCTTTTCTTTTGAAAGCTGGCACATTTTAAAAGGCTGTGATTAAAGGGAATTAGTGTGAACTTTGGAAATCATGAACAGGCTTCAATGTGTGTAACTTCCAAGAGGCAGATGACAGAGTATTAATATACTCAGAGAAAAAAAAATATTTATTTCTCTTTCTTTCTTGTCAACAATTAAAAAAAAAAAATCAAAAAGAATATATATATATATATATATATATATATATATATATATATATATATATATATATATATATATATATATATATATAAAAAATTAAAGGTAAGCTATTTAATTAGCTCGTCTAGATTTTGCACGTACCTGTATCAGGATCAATGTTGAAGGCTGGGACCATACTGTCTTTGTGCATGAATCCGTACGTTACTTTTCCGTTGGCTCCCTCATCAGCATCTACAGCATTTACCTGCAGCACAAACGTCCCTGCTGGCTTATTTTCTGGAACAGATGCCATCTCCTTATACTGCTGACACTGAGGCACAGACAAAGAGATGGTACAATAAGTTAAACGTTATGAAAGAAGCTGCACTAATTTGAAACTAGCTGGCATATGAACAAACCACAAGTAAAAGAAAAATACACAACACACATAGAGAGTGCCTCAATGTGATGAGAGTTAAGAAAGCAAAAAGAATGTGAGCAAAGGGGGTATAAAATACAGGGAAGCTTTATGAATCTGTTCTGTTGAGATTCATCAGTGTTCTATAACTGAATTATCTATGAATTAATTGAATCTTGCCAGTCCTCTGACTCTGCTGGAATAAGCCCTGATAATTTAGCCATGCTGTGCTGCATGTAGACCTTTCTCGTCTTCATCTGTCTCTCTCTGTCCGTGTGTGTGTGTGTGTGTGTGTGTGTGAAAACAACAGAAACAAAACCTGCTATCCTCATCGTCTACACCTTAAATAAAACCTGAAACATGTTTGCTGCTAGTTTGCTTGGATTTTAATACTTCTGAAATAACACATTGCATTAATCTATTCTGTCTAATTTAGAAAGTAATGTCAATAAACCCCTGCCTTTTCCATCCCAAGCCCCTAACGCCCCCCATCCAAACACACACAACACACACACATAATCCTTTCCTGAAAGCATCAGAAGATCGCTGCTAACAAAACCTGAATCCCATGGTGTGAGATTGGCTCTATCTCTAAGGAGTTCCACTATTACTGATGTTCTTGCACCCAGGAAAGATCTGGTTCTCATCCAAGAGCACACTCCAAAGGGGGTAAGCAGTAAAGGATGGAGGAAGGGGAGGGGACAAGAGCAATAACACAACATGAAGGCATTTTTCTCTCTCTCCTGCAGCTTCCCAGCATGCCCCATGGAGAGCAGAAAAGTCAGAAACCAACCAGAGAGTGAAAAAAAATTAGAGAAAGTTGGAGATAAAGAGAGTTGGTGAAAGAGAGAGAAACAGGATATTGCAAGAGATTGTCGGACTAGGAGAGAAATAGACAAGAAGTAAGGATGGAAGAGGATGGACTGCGTGAAGAGAAAAGAGCTGTCAGGCTGAGCAGTGGTGTGAAAGCATTATTTCTCCTCCCTTCTGGATATTTTCCGCTTGGAAGTCTTCTGGTTGGGGATTGAGTACTGCGGCTCTGCCACTTCAGGTCTCTTGCCGGAGCTCAGGAAGTGTAGAAACACGTCTCCCATCTCTTCGAAAAAGCAGTTTGACCTCTTTTTCAAAAGGGCTGACGCTAATTTACCTTACTTCTCACTGAGCCGAAGTCAAAAAGAACATTTCACAGCTGCAGAACTACTTCTGCAGTGTTAATGCTCCCTGAAGAGCGTCTCCTCACCTCAGTACCCTCGTTTAAGACCACTGGAAACCCCTCATCTTATGTTAAATTGAGACTTCTTAGGCAGGTAAGCCCAAGATAATTTGGCAGATATTTCACACCTAAATTAAAAAGATCTGATTCTAGGGATAGTGCAGATTGGCTGGCTAATCACTTCTCTTGAGGATGGATGGACATTTAGACTGGGATAAAGACGTACTTAAAGGAAATGAAACAAGGATGGAAAACATACCGAATGCTGCAAAAATGTAAAATAGGGCCAATTGTTCTTTGTCTAAAAAAAGAACAGCTCTCATTTGATCAGCTTTTAAAATAATTATGCACTATATATTTTCATTTATTAAGTCAATTAAGTTTGTTCTCATTGACCGACGATCACAGATCCACTTAAATGCATTTAGTTTAGTCAAGGAATGTTCCACTCACTCACTCTCACTCACTCATTTTCTACCGCTTATCCGAACTACCTCGGGTCACGGGGAGCCTGTGCCTATCTCAGGTGTCATTGGGCATCAAGGCAGGGTACATCCTGGACGGAGTGCCAACCCATCGCAGGGCACACACACACTCTCCTTCACTCACACAATCACACACTACGGACAATTTTCCAGAAATGCCAATCAACCTACAATGCATGTCTTTGGACCGGGGGAGGAAACCGGAGTACCAGGAGGAAACCCCCGAGGCACGGGGAGAGCATGCAAACTCCACACACACAAAGGAGGCGGGAATCGAACCCCCAACCCTGGAGGTGTGAGGCGAACGTGCTAACTGTGCTAAGCCATGGTTCCCCCCAGGAATGTTCCAATAAAATGTATACATTCATTAATTCCTTGCTTACTAAGTCTTGATATGCTACTAAAATGGATGAATGGTAAGATTAGTTAACTTAAAAAAAAAAAATAACGCTTAACCGTGAAAGATTAATAGACAGCTCTAAACAAAATAGTGGTTTTGTTTTACATCAGCACTTCATGCTCCTAGTCATCATTAAACACACTGTTTTCTTCATATTATTGCTTACAAGTCAGACCAAATAGACAAAATAAAATAAAAAAACATCTGAAGTCTGGGACAACTCTTTCATTTGAGCTTCATTTCATTTCAGTTAGACATTTTCCATCTGCTGAAATACTTTGCTTGGTTAGGTCCTGGATGGCGGTCCACCAGTTGACAACCACAAGCTTAATGGATCGTATTGATTGAGTCAGTATCAAGTTTCGAGACAAGACACAATTTACTGGAAGAATGTTTCTTTACTGGGCTTTGCAGTGCCACAATCAAATTTCCAAATCACTCGTCATTTTTGATAGATGAAAAAACAAAACTGTGAACATTGATACTTGACTCCAATAGCAGGCAAACGCTCAGTACCTTCTCAAAGATGGGCTTGTTGTTGTTGACGTCATCCACTCCCACAATGACCTGAGCCATGGATGACAGAGACTGAGGTCCTCCAGAAGCGTTGTCATCTGTGGCTGTTATGTTCAAGACATATTCCAACCCCTGTAATTTTGGTGGAGGATTGGAGCGAAGGCGGATCAGCCCTAAGAGAAGGAGTCACATGCTTTTTAATACATAACCTCGGGTGGAACCTAGAAAAACATGAAAACTACTTTGTAAGTATTTCCTATATATTTCTTAGCACTCTTTCTGGTCAAATCTAACCTGGGGACAAGAGTAAATTAGCAACAGCATGGCACAGTAATGCAATATGCACTCAATTCAATTTCATCTAATGAAGACAAAATGCATTTATAAACAACATCCAATAAACCTTTTCTCTTTGAGCAATGAAATCAACTTGCATATATTCATAGTATCTGAAACTGCTGTACAGCTTATTTACCAGATAAATATAATATCCCTGTTATTTTAACATTTCTCTCTATCACTGTCCAGCATTTTTCCCAGTTTATGGCTTAAGGGAAATGGTCATGTGCTATACATCTATAGAACTGACCCTCTACTCTTTTATTTGGACAATTTCTTACTGTCAATCTACAGATATTTGATCTTTATATTAATTCCAGTAAGGCTAGTGTAAACCTTGTGACCACTCTACAACTCCATACACACAGAATATTTGCCAAACTTTGTAGAAATCAGAATGTTCTTGTAGTAATAAGTTAGGGCTATATATTGTGAGGTTTCATTAGTTCTACTTAAGTTTAATGTCTGTCATATGATGCAATGTTCCCAAGCATCATAGGTGTTAAAAAAAAATCAGAGGAAACAAAAAAAAAAAAAAATCAGAGAAAGCAATCCAATTAAGTTGAACTGCTGAAGCCTATGGGGTGGCACAGTGGCACAGCAGGTAATGTTGACATTTTAGTAGGAGACTTCTCTGGGTTTTGCCTCTTGACTCCTAAATGCTTATTTAGCTACTCTAAATTGACCATAGTTATAAACGAGTATGTGAAAGTGCACATGAACTCTAACCAGAACCTTCTGATTTGAGAATTGAACAATGCCGTGGTATAACAGATGATATAAGATTCCACAAATGAAGTTTTTCAGACTTCAGGTCATAATGACATGTCATATTTGTTGTAGACTGTATTACTGCATGTGTCTTTAACGTTATTGCTTCTGTAGAAACAGCATAACATGTAGAATGTAAAAACAGCTCATTCAAAGGGACTTGTGTGACATTTATTCTGTATAGTCTTAGCAAATAATAACCGGATCAAGGAAATTTAATTAACAACAAAAAAAGCATAATCATTGATATGATTATATACATATTACATTTATGGAAATAGTCTCCAGTGTCAGCTCTCTCTACGTTTCCTTTTTCAGTTTCTCAATAATACAACACAATGTTTTTTCTTTTTTTTTCTTCAATGTCAAGATGAAGAATCCAGGAAAGGCTGGAAAAGGATTAACTTTTTTTTATATCTCCTATAATTTAAGCAATACCCGGAGCTATGCTGTCTCACAGACGTTCCTTGAGATTAAATATGATTTTAAATGGTTAAAGGATGACATGCTGCTCATTAATAAATTCAACATTTTAATCGCTGACAAACCACTGCAGTTCAAGAGGAATGATACACTCTTGGACATGCTGTTATAAGAAAATCCACCTCCCCTTTGCCTAGGGCCATATCACAGCACTCTAATGTGCTTTATTTTCCCATAGGATCACACATTATCATGCACTTTTCTTCACATCTGCAACGCTCTGTTCTATGTAGAGGTCCGTTAAGTGTGTGGGCTGCTGCCACACTAAATACTTCCCAAGTTGTGACACCAGGATTCAGCTTACATTTGACCTATCAGAGAGCACTAGACACTTCCTCTGCTCTCCCTTAGACTCATCAGACAATGCGTATTTAGCTGGAGAGCTGGATGCCTCCTATCTGCAGCTTACAGCTAAAGCACATTAAAGGAAGCTCAACAGCAACTGACACAGACCTGGCATTGGAGGAATCACATTCACCTCAGGGCCGTGAATTGATTCTAATGCATTGTGCTAGTGCTTTTGTGGCAAAGCTTCAGGGAGGAAAAAAAGAATGTGTAATCAATTCTAATTCAATCTGAATTACTCTTCCCCCCAACCAATGTCAAAGTGCAATGAGGTTTGAGGCAGAAAAGCAAAAGTGTGTGTGTGTGTGTTTTCCAGTGACATACAACTGTTCCCAGCTTCCATAGGCACGGTTAACCCAAGGAAACAAGGAAATAGATACCTGCAGTGTGCAGAAATTTGTAGCTGATAAAATAGACACAAGTAAAAACAAAAGTATTAGTTTATAACAATAAAGTCCACCAACATTTCTGTGATTCAAATGAATTAAATGGATATAGCTGATAAATAAAAAATAATGGCAAATGAACTGTTTCTTTTACAGATACACCTAAATACACAAAACATAAATACTGTCCTAGTGGTTATTGCTACTTAATCTAACAAATTCAAGCACCACCATATTAATAATTAGTTTGTAAGGCAGTTTGTTGCACACAAACACACATAGATATAAATAACCGACACAGTCAAATCATTTGATTGAGCATAACTACTAGAATATGCTGCAATTTAGGCCAAATGGTCAAAAGACAAGACCTGCCAGTCGATAGCATGCCTTTCATTGTTATTAAAGTTTTTAAATCTTCCTTGCTAGATCTTCCCAACAACAGCTCAGAAAAATTGCCTGTCCTGTTACATCACTCATTATGGAGTTTTATGCTGCCTGGAAGAAACATCAGCACAAAAACTGTTGTGTCAGAACTTTGAGCCCAAAAATTAAACGTGTTTCCATGGCGGGCATCTACAAACAAGCCTATGATCACCTTGCCCATTGCCAAATGTCGACTGGAGTGGTGCAAAGCATACCACCCTTTAAGTCTGGAGCAGTGAAAACATACTCTCTGGAGTGATTGATCATGCTTCTCTATCTGGCAATCTGATTAATGAAAACCTGGTTTGGTGGATGCCAAGAGAACATTGTCTCCTGGAAAGTTAGGTAGGATGAATAGCAGATAGGAAGGTAGGCATGCGGAAAGCCTTCTCAGAAGAGTGGAGTTACAAAAATGTTACAAAAATGGTAATTCAACTCAACCAGACAACTCCATATTAACGCCATGACTTTGGATATGCTGTTCTACATATTTTGTATATATTATATGTCCAACATTATGTAGATACCTCACAATCACACACATATGTGGACCTCTTCCAAACTGTTGATTGGAACTAAGGGGTCTAACTGAAACCTGTTCTACAATGCGCTTCTACATAAAGGGAGCTCCATGGTTTGCCAAGGTTGGTGTGGAAGAACGCATGTAGCCTGAACTCAATTTCTTTAAATACATCTGGAAAGAATTGGGATGCTGACTGCAAAACATGCCCAGCAGTCCTAAACTTGTTAATACTCTTTTGGTTGAAGTGGCACAAACCCCCACAGCCAAGTTCCAATAATCTAGTGGAAAGCCTTTCCAGATGAGTAGGGTCTGATATAGCAGCATCAGGTGGACCAAGGTGCAGATAATTTGAGAGAAGGAATGGGAATTGAATGGAAATGCTGCAAAAAGAAAAAAAAAATACTTATTGTAGACTTCTCAAAGCTGACAATAATAGTACTAGTACTGGTATTTTAAAGTCTCTCAGAATTTTCTTCTATGGCAATTTCAGTTTTTGAAACATTTTATATGCTTTAAATATATAGTTTTTATGCATATTCAAAAATGCAGTCATATTCTGATGTGTTAACATTTCAAATGGTATACCCACTGGTATTATATTAAATCACAAAAACAAGGTGTCTGAACACTTACTTAGTCTTCCCAGTATGCATGAAAGTGTGTAAATATACCTAAATTCAGGAAAACTACATTAACAATACTGCTATTTGTTGAAAAGCCTATTTTGTCATTCTTTGATCTAATTTATTTGTGCTTTAAATGAAGTACAGAGTGCATGTGTAGATGGATGCATGTGTCTCTGCTTGTGTGTGTGTGTGTCCTCTGCATTAAGCAGGAAGCAAAGAGATGAGGAAGCCAGCACACATCAGCATACATCAAAGATGAAGATGATGTTTGTCCAGGGGATAGACGAGCAAAAGTCCCTTCATATGAAGGAGAAGAGGGTAAACAACCACTGGCCCTCATCCTACATCAGCTCCAATCAGCATCTTAACCCCACACTCTCCATTCAGGGCATGATAAAAGAAGGCAAAAATGAAATAATATACAAATACAAACAATACAAAAGGTCAAATGAACAAGTGTAGAAAGTAATTTCAATCATCAGTTAGTTTTTACCTCTTTCTTTACTCAACTGCCTCACCACAGCCTAGCTTATGAATTTGCTTAGTTAATCAGTAACAAAATACTTAATAAAAGACTTTATGGTGTGTGAACAACATCACGTTTTTCTCAAACAAACCAACTTATTTCATTTGCTCAATATGTTCTGTGAATCCTCAGTAATTGCAAATTTTAAAGCAATTGATTAGCAATCATACACTGTTTACAGCTTGTCTACTACATCACATAGCCAATAATTTTCATTTATTTAAGTATTCTACCAAGGACAGGCATTAAGATGATAGAACCTCTATTAATACTGTGTCTGCTAGGACAAGAACAACAGAAAACACCATAAATAAGTGGGGGTGTGTGTTGGGGATGGGGGGTGTCTGTTGGGGCAAATAAATAAATAAATAAATAAATAAATAAATCCTGACAGGTGCAGTGTGGTGGAGATGATCCGGCTGATTATCGGCATAAACATTGGTAAATGCATCTTTCACCCAGCTGGATATGTCCTTTGTATTTATGCCTTTAATACAACATCTTATTGACTACGAGGTTGGAATGTCTAATGCGGCAATAACTCAAACAGGAGATATCTGTAGGTGAGTTACAGGCAAATTACCAGCAAGCATCAACTGCATAGCTTGTCTTAAACTACAGAAAGCCTTGATTAGAGAGTCAGTGTGAGAGTCTAACGAATGAGCAGAATGGGGTGTGGGCTTTAAAAGAAATAGAGATACTTTTCTAAAGGTGAAGTTGGTTTACTTAGGAAATGTTCAGACACTTTTAGATCATCTCAACTGGGTAATAATAATTACATTAGATTTCTTAATGTTGCCTGTTGAGCTGTTACCATTTGACTTGGAATATTTTTGCTTTTACCTTTCTATTTTATTTAAAACTTTGCTTAGAACCTAAGGCTCTGCTCGCAACCACCCAGACCTTTACTTTATAGCCACCACTTCCTAGACCCTTGCTCTGTTCCCAACCTCCAAGACACTTGCACTTTTGCAAGTAATTTTAAAACTCCAACTCTGCTGCGAACATCTGGAACTCTTGCTCTGATCCCTGACTTGGGGATCCTTGATCTGTTTCCAACATCAGTGATCCTTGCTCTGCTGCATCTACTCTGTTGCTAATCTCTAAGACCTGGCTGTTCTAATTCATCTGGCTCTATCCTAGCTACAAATTTCAAGACTCAGACAGAAACTTGTATGTGACCTTGCCTATGCAACCAAACTGGAACCTGCATAGGAAACCGCAGTGGAGTCTGGTTTTAGATGCATAAAACATCTTTCATTGTTCCTTTAGCATATGGTTTAGGTGATTTTTCCTGTATACCCTTGATTTTGCTACCTTTATAATATGGGATCAGCAACTCTACCTGTTTCCTGCACTGCCTGGAGTATTGTTGCAACACAGTATTATCTCTTTTTTTCAACAACTTTGTCCTGGTATTAGCTCAGAATTTGGGATATGCCTTTACTGTTCATAGTTCTCTCATTTACATTGTTCTTTGCTATCTCTTACTCTTTATTATTGGTCAAAACATTTATCTTTGACTCTGATTCATTGTCTCTCATCTCCTGATTAGGAGCCTTACCCAGTACCACATTTAGTCTGTATCTCTGCCTCTAATCCTAAGACTGACAAAGCTGCTGTCAATGAGCAGTCTTCAGTGTCTGGCATAAAACCTGATTCTGTGTCAACATCATTGTCATTCCCTGACCCTAGTTCTCCTGTCCATGTCTGTGATGTTTTCCCTATGTCAATTTCATGTCACTTCCCCTTGCATCAGTGTCAGGCCCTTTCTGATCTTGTGTTAGTAATAGCCTTGGTAGCCTCTGTTAGTCACAGTCTCTATTCATACCCCAATGTCAGTCCCAGCCTCTGTACCTTTTCTTGATTTCAATCCCAATCTCTGTAACATCCTTATTATTGGTCACAACATATGTACATTTTATAACCTCTGTACCTTCTTCTGTGTCTTTCAAACCAAGTCATAATGTTTTCATTATTATTAAAATTTCTCGGGTTTTGCTCCTTTCCCTATTTCTTGTCCCACGGTTTTACTTTGTAGCTCCAGTTTCAAAAGTGTTCTGCTATTGTGCCATGCTAGTATTTTGAAAGGATTACGTTATGATATCCATTACTATTTGAACACCAAACCATAAATTCTATAAATCTTGTATTTAATACAACCAAAATAATGCCAGTATATAATTCTGGTGTGAATATCCTGCAGGTGCTTTTCTGTGACTAAACACATTTTTTTGTGTTTCTCTACAGTAACTGAATCTCTTAGATATAACAATACACTCAAACAGTCTGAAAATACTTACTGCTAAAACTTTCCAAATGTACTTCTACAGGTTACATTTAATATACATTTAAATCCTTACATTTCTCAGGCATTTTCAACCCTGAAAAGATTGTGCCTAGAAGCGTTAACTTTATTAGCCTTAAATTAGATATGCCAATCCAGCCAGCTTGAACGACTTGATATAATGTGACGATTATAAATCACTGAATTTCTTTCATCTGGCTATAGTTAACAAGGTCAAAGTCCACAAAGTCAACAAAGTCAACTGCACAATTATGTATTAAAATCACCTTGAAAAACCCATTATTGAATAAAATACAGCAACTAAAGGCTGAATTAAAGTAAAAATTATTCTTCGGTCACTTAAGTGCATTGTAGGAAAGGCATGTACTGTATAGCATTAGTGTGATCTGTGTTGATTTAAGAAGAAAAGACATTAAAGTAGCAACAGAGAAATGCTTCACCTTTTTGACTGTCAATGACAAAGTTGGCTTCTTCATTGCCTGCTGAGATTTTGTACGTGATTCCATCACCATCGGGATCTTTAGCCAGTACTGTTGCAACCAAGGTATTTGGTCCAGCATCTTCAGACACGAAAGTACGATATCTAAAAAAGAACACATGTATATAAACCCCCACACACATACACACACAAAGACAGATGTTAACACTTCTTTCTTCCATTCTCCAATCTTGACAAATATTGATGTATAATTATCTCATTTATGCCTTAATGAGTACATTTCTCATATGTCACACTTCATTTTAAGTTCAAAAGGATGAGCTAAATTTGCTAGGAAGTGAATGTGAGAACATTGTCAGGTGTTCGGGCATCATTAAAAAAAACTTAACAAACTTAACAAACTTAACAACAGTGTATATATAATAGTCACATATTCAGGACACGCATGAAATACACAAGACACAAATTGAACATCCTTCTGTTTAGATAACAATGGGTTTCTGAAAAGATTATTTTGTTATTTCCCATGCACCTACTCCCTGATTTTGATCCACTGAAATTCATAGTCAAAAGTTTCTTCTCTATCAAATGGGCTGTGGTACAAATATATAACAAAAATACGTTTTCACTAGAAAAACTGGGAAAATCTAAAGCCGTGCAGCTGAGCGAAAGGAAGTGAGACATCCCACAGTGCTGCACAAATGTCTCAGTAAGTATGGCTTAGATGACTGAAGGAAATCTTATCCTCAAGAAGAGACTACCCAACACCAATACATTTCCAAACAAGATTTTCCCAACAGGCCCTTTCCTTGCTTCATTTTCTCAAAAATTCTCCATCATACAATAGTGAATGAAACAAACAGGATTTTCACATCTGCACAGTGCAACATCTTAAAGTGCCAACATGGTACTTTGAATATTTCCCCTGGTACATTTCTGAACAATGGTATTAAAATGTGCAAAAACAAATCGTATACATTCACAACTTGAATGCAAAGATCTCCCTCATCCAACTGCCCAATATTTGTTTTCATACAGCCTTAAAGATCACTTTTCTTCACCACTGACATATCAAGAAAGGAGAAGCATTTTGTAGTAGACACAGCTGAAAGCATTTTTTTCCTCATCTGAGGAGGGTGTAATAGTCCATCATAGCTGATAAAGGTCAAGTGCAGATGAAGATGTGATGGACTGTCAGTGGGTTCTGCACTTAGTAGGTCAGAATACAAAAAAGGACCACAGGCTCAAATTGGTCTACAGGTTTTTGGAAAGTAAAACTACTTAAGTAAAATATCTTTGCAAAGCAAGACACTTGCAGAATCCACATCCAGAAAGTGGACATTGATGCCTTTACAAAGTGCCTGATAATAACACTATTAAGCTGGTACTAAGAACATCACGACCTGAGTCACTCGTGTGGCTTGAGGTTCTGATATCATGGAATTAATCTGCCTTGCTTTATTTGGACTGAATATTCCTATACAATCTCTCAAACCAATACTGATTGAAGATACAGCATTTTCAAAACAAAATAAATAAATAAATAAAAATAATAAAGATATTAGACATACTCTCTTATACATGTGCTTGGCTACCAAGTCCTCAAGTCTATACATCCACAATTTTGCTAGCTTGAGCTAATTTTACATATTGAGTAAAGGTAAAGTAAATAAATCTAGGATTTTAGTTCCTTCTGTCATGTATGACTTTTTTAGCAGAATGTACATTCAACCTGGACATTTTAAAAAGCAGAACAACAAAATACAGATGATGATTAAAAGGATTTAGCAGAAAAGTGACACTTCCTGGAATTTTAGGTAAATTAATACATTTTATGTGTCACTAATGATCAAATTCTTGGCCACAAGTTCTTCATCAAGTACTCATAATAATGTTCAGTAAAGTAATCAGTTTGTATCACAAGAAGTCAATGATGAGTTGGCGTTAAGCCATGATAACCCTCATGTTTAGTTCTGTTAGTCTCTGTTATTCCTACAACCATACTGCAATTGTGTTTAGTCAGTTAGAAGAAACGCGATTCACTTGTAACACTGTCACCTTCTTTTAACAGTTTTGACGTAATCAACAGATGTCCCTAGCAATGGATGCATCATGATGTCATAATGATCCATGTTTGAACCCAACAAAAGAGTGGCTTTTCAGAGCAAAGCATATTTATAGCAAAACAGCAAAACTATTTATCTCAGTCTGGCAAAGCAAATAATAGAAATAAATCATATGTTCAATTGTTTGTAGACACTTGACCATCACGCCCAAATGTGGGCCTTCCCCAAACTTTTGCCAAAAAGTTGGCAGAACCCAATTGTATAGAACGTCTTTCACTCGAACTTCACTTCAATGGAACTGAGGCTCAGACTTGTTCAAACAAGACTATGTCCCTGTGCACACAGCAAGGTCAAAAGTTCACTAGATTTGGTGTGAAATAACTCAAAGGGCCGGCACAGAGCCCTAACCTTTACCCTACTTGAGGTGAACTAGTATACAGACTGCATACCAGGCATCCGGAATGAGATGTTTAAAAACCACACATGCAAACGTGATCGGGTTTCCAGAAAGTTTTAGTAGAAAACCAGCTAATAAAGAGGTGGAATATGAGAGATAAAAAATGCAAGCATAATGAGAATGATAGGTCAAGGGAATTATATCTATAAAACATATAGCTCCTGACTAACAGATGAGATAAAGAGTAAAGAGAAAGTGTCATTCACTGCAACATGGGTATGATAAATGTCTAACACAGGGAAGGTGGCAGGTGTTTATGTAGGTGATTTGTCTAAACTTTGTAGGGCCGCCACATCAGTGCACATCACGCAGGTAACATCAGCAACCTGAAATTTGTCTTTATGCTCAAAAGCCTAAGACCATTCACTTCTCTCACTCACATTTTATTTCATTTTTTATTTTTACAAGCTGTACATTCAGAGATATCAAATGCTTTCTCTGCATATCAGTGAAAAGTGACCGTAGTGTTTTCCTGTCCCACCTTACTAACAACAAATCATGAAAAGCATCTACATCCAAAACCTCTCTCACCTACGCCTGTTGCCATGACAATAAATTTAACACCAGGCAACTGCACAGAAATGTTATGCAATGGCAGAAGGGATTCCAGCCAAAAAGTGTGATGATCAAGGGATCAAAGCCTGGTCTGGTTTATCCACATGTGTTGATTTCATTTTCAATCATTATCTGAATTAGCTTTTTTCCCTCAGCCACTCCACAGAATGCAGCTATTCATCATAAAGAGCAAACTGTTGAATAGCAAAACAAATGACTGCAATGTCAACTAATAACCTAGACCCACACACACAATGACCAGCCACTAATGATACACTTACCTTAACGTTTTCCAAAAAAGTAAATAAATAAATCACAAGTGTACAGACTGATGAGTTAACACTCATTATTGTGCGTCCTCTCTCTCTTGCGTGTTAACCCACTGTAAAATCTCATCTTGTTCTTTTAGGAATAAATCTCAGCCTCTTTCTTTCATTTTGTGTTTCTTTCTTTTATCTGGCTCAGGCAAGCAACTCCAGTAATGATGTACTGTAGAGACGTGTCTGCCTGAGTGACAAGTCTCATTTTTGGTCCTAGTGGAGGAGCCCCAGCGTCTTGTAATGGCAAATTAGCCCAGTGAATTGGAACAAACAGCAGTGACAGACATTACAAACTACTCAATTACTGTCCGGACACAAGCAGGCTCAGCTATTTAATAGGCGAGATGGAGGATAATCAATGGACATTGGAATGCACTAGGATGGGTGTTTAGGGGCAGCAGGTCAGGTGGAAATCAAAGCCATGACAAAGTCAATATTCCTACCGTCACCTCATACAAGAATTTATTATTATGATTATTACAGGTAGGAAAGAGAAAAAGATTCTCCATCATGTCTTATATGTCTAAATAAACAAACGGTACATATAAAGTGTGACAGGAGACAGAAAGATGCCAGTCAGCAAACAAAGTAATAAGAATAATTAATATAGTATAGTCCATGAAAAAAATAGGCATTATGGATGTGGAAAAAAGAGATCCATCTCCCCTTGCGCTTTCTTCAGTTGAATGCATGGCTCACTGAACCTGCCTCAGTGCCTCATTGCTTCAGTGAGCATGCTGCCATAAAATCGGCCAATTAACAAAGCCAAGGGCCCAAGATCCCCAAGCAAAAAGGGGAAAAATTGCAAAAAAAACAATTATGCTCATCACAACTGGCACGTTGTTGCAACCCCATACATAGACAAGAGGAGACAAATAGTTATAGACTCAGCTATGGACATGATGACGAACTCCACACACACAGAATTGGGCAACTGAGCCTGGAAGGGATTTATGGAATTGGCAGGAATGGAATGTGCATTGTGAGTAATATACTATGCACAACCTTGAAGAAATTAAATCATCTTAGAAAATATCAAAAGTGTTTTTAACAAATGTCCAAATAAATCTAATGCTTAATTATAATTATTAAAATGTTTACTTCGATACAACATATTAGATGTTCTAATTAATGAAATAAAAGTTGAGACGTAAATATTAGAAATCTGCACTCACACAGGTTGGGAAAATTCAGGTGGCTCATCGTTGACGTTGGCCATACGTAAGCGCACCGTAGCCGTGCCTGTCCGTGGCACCTCGCCCTTATCCACGGCCATTACCACAAACTCATACAAATGGTTGGGCCGCTCGTAATCCAGAGCACCTGCCGGGAAGATGGTGCCATGGGGCGAGATGATGAAATCAGAGCTTAGTGTGTAGTAAGTGATGTCAGCATTCTGCTCCGAGTCACAGTCACTGGCTGACACTGCGGCAGAGACAGAAAGAGCAGAAGAAGAAAGAAAGAAAGAAAGAAAGAAAGAAAGAAAGAAAGAAAGAAAGAAAGAAAGAAAGAAAGAAAGAAAGAAAGAATAGTAGAAAGAAAGAAAGAAAGAAAGAAAGAAAGAAAGAAAGAAAGAAAGAAAGAAAGAAAGAATAGGAGAATGGAAGAAATAGACAAGAAGAGAGGGAGAGGGTGATGAGAATGAGCAAGAGAAAATTGTGCTCATGGACTAAGAGGACCGACATATATTTCAGCATCCTAGAGAAAATAGATAGGCTATATGCAGTTTCCACCTGATTAAATAAGATTTGTTTAAAACAAAGTGAATCTGACATGCAATCAAAAGGTCTCAGGCTGAGAGGTTCATTGCATTCGACAACTATAGCTGAACACAAATAGGCCATGGGCCTTTTTTGTATACTACTCAGAATATAAAGATGCACACACAGCAGTCACTTTGTGAGTCGACGCCCTGAGAAAGAAAAGAAAAAAAAAAAATGAAAAAAACTGAGGTAAACATTTCTTTGATTCTAGGGATAGTTTTCCTGATTCTGCACTAACAGAAGCAGCTTTTTTTTTGCTGAATTTCAGATGATAAATTATGGGCTTCTGAGATTTACAACTTCATGGCATAAAAGGTTAGATGTTAACAGCTGTCATTAAACACTGAGGATCAGCAGAAATCTACCATTCAAGCCAAATTCCTGCTATATGTGCATAAAATTTTGGTTTAAAGTGGCCAGCAGAATAGTGCAAGCTAACACTTTTATGTGTTTTTTTTGATAACATGGATTTAATATGATCAAAACAGAAGTTGGCTGACGTTCCTGAGGGACTTTTCAAAAGAATAAGTTATTACTATCAGCAATAAGTTATTATTTCATATATTAAAAACCAGTCTACCTGATACCTCAAGGAGACAATCATTCCACTCCTGTCGTCCTGAACACATCATGTTTTGAAAATACCTCACACCGTCTCTTTCAGTGATCAAATCAGCTAACTGACAAAGCCTCTCTGTGTGTGCTCTCTAATGTGGAGGATGATCAAGCTAGCTTGTAGTACATGCTTTAATCTTCAATTCTGATGTCCATAAGGGATTCTGTGCCTCGGGGTTGAATAAGATTACACTGTGCTTAGGATTTAAAATCCGCAATTTCCTCGCACCAATCAATTTCCCTAACATGAACATCAAATTTCAAAATTCTTCAATCCTTCATTTCATACAGATTATATTGTCACTGTGAATTGTGAATTTAGAGGTCTGTTGCTACATGGCAGTACTGATTTCTATAGTTATGCAGATTCTTGGCATGTGGCTAAGATATGTAGGAGGCAACTACTTGGCATTCGCATCTGAAAATCATTTACCTGGATAAACATTAATCCACATTACAGTTAACCAATTAATCACTGGAAGACCTACAGCATCTGTAATCAGTTATGAACCATCATCATACTGTATACAGTACCTGTATCTTTCTGAAGATTTACATCAGTGTCAAGATGCTATAGGTTCTACTAGAAAAATGCTTCTCTGGAATAAAATATGGATGTATCTCTTTAGTTATGATTACTGGAGTTGTTTAGCAGGGTGGCTTAACTAATATGTTATAACCACCAAGAGCATAGTTTGGTTTCCTTCACAACACCTTTTTATATCGCATATGCAATAATTAGGATTCTTTCGAATTGTTAAATTGAAAACTACTGAATTTTTATTCTTATTGGATTCTGATTGGTCAGATAATGTAGATTAATTGTTTGCATGGCTCTTAAATAGAAGCTATTAAGTATAAATTAAACAGAACCGGAAGAGAGTTGGAATGATGGTTAAAATTAGAAATGAAAGTTCACCTCTTGCCTTAAAATTGTGAGTTAACGCAAGCTTAAACTTTTTTTGAACTGAGATTTGAGTTCAATATGTAGAACTTGTGATGGCAATTGGAGTTAAAGTGAAGAAATAAGTTCAACCTAGCTAACGTGTTTTACATTGTTTAGGCAGATACAAAATGTAGTTCTGTAATACAAAATGAGCACTGGCACTGGATGTGGTATAACGATTTTGTGATTAAACACTTTGCGAGATAAAGTTATTGGAAAATAATAAACTTCAGGGCACCCGTCATGTTTCATTCCTTTTATTCCATACAGAAGATTTGTGTAAAGACAGCATTTAACAATTATTAAAAAGCCACTGTACTAGAGTGTTTGTGTTCAAGAAAGAGAAAAGAAAAATGAGATATTCTTTGAATCATTACTTTTGTAATGATTATGAATCATATTGTCATTATGTATTTCTCTGTGTTCAAGGTGCAGATACAAAAGAGTTCTACAAACTTGTTTCTCAGCAAGAAAGCTAGAGGAGATTAATGTTCATCACCAACTGTTTCACTACTGCATACACTGTAATTGTAGTAATGACTCCACATTGCTGTTGACTCAGTGTGTCTCCAATTAATTACTGGCAGATGTACAGCAACTGCACTTTATTATAAAACACATGTTATAAACTTTATAAATGATGTATCCGACAATATATCCAAGCTAAGAGTTCTACTGCACTTCTATTTCACTTGCTTGTGATATTAGTTCCAGGAATCTTAGCAAAACTATAGTTTTTCAAAACATAGTTAAGTCAATGTCATGTGCATTGCAGTATGAGCCACAAGACATTTTGATTATTTCCCCATGTAGGTATAATCCTTGAGTACCAGAAGCTCCTCTGACTATATAATGTTTTCCAAATTCTCAAACAATAATGTATGCTTGTCATCTCGCTGGGTTCAATCTGGCCCTCTCGGTCCCAGCACACTAATCCTACAGACAGTTTTCTAATCTTCATGCCTGCTTCTTAATAAAGCCCTACAAGATGCAGCCCTGGGAATAATAACTGCCATTTCTGCAAAGAAATGTACAGAATGAAGAGTTCCCAGAGGAGGATAATCAGATATTACTTGCATGTTAGAAAATAAAATAGGAACAATTTTGCTTTAAAATATGAGATTTGCAAGTTTGCATATTTGATTTTTCTTTTTAAAAGCTACATGGGATTCATATTTTATAATCTTATTCAGAGTAGATCATCTCTGCAGATGCTTTTATATGTAATTTCCTGCTCATTCATTAAAGATATTGGCCAAGTAATCTGTCTGAAAATGAACTGCACCTTCAGCTGCTGTTCTAAGATTGTTTAATCGAATCGTAAGGAACATTTTAAGCCTGGTAGATAATCTGCAGGAATCCTGCTCACCCCGAACACAGATGCCAGTTCAGCCATACCTGCTGAGCATAGCCAGGACACCTGCTGTACATTTCTCTGCTTCACCCTCTTTAATCTGCCAGCAGTCTCTAAATTAATCTACCAAAATGTCTGCCAAAAGGATTGTTCTTCACAAGTCTCAATAAATAATTAAATAAATATTTAGAATGCTAGCCTGATGTTTGTTTGCAGAAAGCACTTTGCACGTTGTTTGGTCTGAATCAGCGACTTGTTTAGTCTCTTCAGCTTTTGTTTTACTTCGTAGTCTCGCACACTCCCCACCCACCAGCTCGCTTTCCCTCACGTACAAACAGTGATGCGCCAGCAGCTGTTCTTTCTGCTTCTTTCATGCAGGTATCTGTTTACATCAGGCTATCAAGCTATACTATGATTCGTATTGCCTCAGGCATATGTGTGTGGTGTAAGTGTACTTGCAAGACTGCGAGACTGAATGAATGGCAAAATTTGGCATGCGATTTAGAGAAAAGAAAGTGAAATGTTAATAGTGGAAAATCAAAAGTGATTAAATAAAAAGGTAAGTCTACCCCTGCACGTGACCAACACTGTGAGGTTGTGTGTGTGTGTGAGTGTGTGTGTGTGTGTGTGTGTGTGTGTGTCTTTATCTCAGTATAGACAGGCAGATTTTAACCTGTAAGAACATTTGGCTGTAGTTAAAAAATTATGGAAAACAATTCATTACTGAGGAAGAAAAGGTCACGGATAGTGAGCTACTGAATAAAAACACTTTACAAAACAACTCTTTTGTCTTTTTTTTCTGTGAGTGTGTGTACGATTTTCCAGAATCTGCCATTGTGTATATTGGGCTACTGGACTGTAATTATATGTTGTGGGAAAATTAAAATAATCAGTTTTCATTTCAGCCATCAATAACACCACATCCAGATATTTTAGGAGAGCTGAAAAATGTTTTAATAAATGGTTATCATATAAAAGAAATGTTATTTGACATGTTACGTTTAAACAACTAGATTGTTAAGTATTAACCATACCAAATTTAAAAATATACAGTATGGTAAGTAGGAATCAAACCTGGTTCAATCTGGGAAATAAGTATCAAACAATTTGAAAAAAGTAATATTTACTATTATAATAGAGTATCCTAGTACCTGGTGTTCCCAAAATTGACTCTGAATCAATCCTAACCAGAATATAGCAGTTACCAGAGATGAAGGAATTATTTTTTAATGCAGAACCTTTTCAGACATAAAACACTATTACAATAACAAGTTCTTTCACCAGGTTTCTCAATGTGTACAATAATATTTTGTCTATTTCTTACAATCATAGATACTTTTTATTTCTAAATTTTCCACCTACAGGAAAGATCCAAGCTGTCATTTTTTTCTAGTACTGATTTGGGGTTATTGTGTTTGGATTAAACCTTATAATTTATTTGACAAGTATAACATGTGTTTCAGTATAATAACAGAAATAGTAATGAATATAACTTGATTGTGATGGGTTTCCAGTGCAGTAATTACATGAGAATGAGGACACCAATTCACTGGTACAGTAAGTCACAAATGTACAGTGAACAATATTTAGCTGTAATCATGAACTCACAATGGGTTAATGCCCAAACTATTTAGCCTAATGCACAATAACAATAATCTAAATTGCTGTTTGTATATAAAGTATGAAGAAGATAGCTGTTTTATTCACACTGTACTTCTGAATATAGCATTGGCATACAAGCATCTACAGATATACAGTATGTAACAGTAAATGTGAAGGAAATTTCAGCATATGTGAAAATCATCAATAAGTAAACTACAATAAAAACATTCTATTTGTAGGTGTCACAACAGCTTGACGTGAGTCAAACCTTACCAAATCCTCAATACAACATCCCCACTGAAATAGGCTTCATGTAAGTGTTCTGCTAGGTAAACTCCATTAATTATTTTAGAATAAAGCATTACCTTGAAGCAGAGAAGTTGCTGTTGTTACGGTTTCTGGGACACCTTCTTTGCTATAAATGGATTGCAGGAACTCTGGAACACAGTCGTTCTCGTCCGTGATGATGACACGTACCTGGTGCACATGGGAAAGTAGGAAAGAAATCAAGATGGTGATGATGCAGAGTGAAAGCAGACAGGATAAAAAACAAAGATAAAAGGGAAGACCAAATATCTTCAATCAGTGATATGTGATTTGAGACTCACAATGGAGTGCATACAATCCATGGCATCATGAATCATGGAGGTGAAAAAGATAAGCGATTAGAAGAAAAAGGGTGCAATGGGACGATATTTCAAAGTTCTAGTAAACTACACTAAATGTGTTGGGGATAGAAAGTGAGGGAGCATACAGGAAGGATTTGGCTTTAATTGTCCTGATTTTGTTAACACACACAGGAAGCTATTTTGGCAAGATTGCCCTTTCAGAAGTAAACCTGGCAAATTGAGCTACCTTCATGAATTGGTACAAATATTCTAATAAAAATAAATAAATAAATCACTTGAATTTTACTTTGTGATACTGCTCTCTTCCCAGCTATTTCTGATATTCCATATACTAGTTAGTAAGACCCCCTCATGGTAGTACTAATGTCAATATTAAATATTAATTATAGTACAGTAAAGAAGTATAGTGTATTGATAACATTATAAAAAAAAAATACCTAACATCGACATATATTGTTCCAAGCTCATTTCTAATCAGTAGTTTAAAATTGTATTTCAATTTCAAGCTCAGAGGCTGAGTTTGCACATTGTAACAAAGCCTTGATTCATTGTGACTTTAAAGTAAAATGTAGGCTAAAGGCTTTGTTCAATGGCCCAACAGTTGGAGCATGGCAATATCAGGATCTGAACGCTAAACTTTTCTGATTATTTTGTATTCAAAATCCTGAACCACAATGCCATCACCACATACAGTACGTACAATATACACCACAGGATATGAGTGAAGATTGGATTGAATACCAAACTAACTGGGCTTCTGGGCAAATTTTAGTCTGGAAATGAATATACTGATATCTGGTTATCAGTGATTATGATGACTTCCATCTCCTGCATCTCAGCAGCAGTGTTTAGTAGAGTGTGTAATGAAACATCAAGTCTCAGCACGTCTCAACCGCCTTGCCTGATCAGAGGTGTTTTGCCTCGCCTGAATATTAGCACCTGCAGCCTTATCACTGTTAATTAATGGGTTTTTTTTTTAAATACACTCAAGGTGTTGTACAGCATTTCATGTCCCATGTGCACTTGGCTGCCATTTCCTAGTACTTCCATTTATACACTCCAAGTAATTCGAGTTACGCAGTTTCTATGACCTACGTTTAATCCATCTGTTTGATATGCCTCCAGTTTAAGTTCATTAGTATTCTGAGTTTAACATTTTCCTTGTTTGTGACTCTGATGGCTTAAAGACTAAGCTTTCTAGTCAAGTGCTCTTCTTTTGCATGTTGTTTATGTGTTCACCTTTCATTTAAGCATTTTATTAAAAGGCATCCTTTTGATTCCTTCCAATCTCCTCCTCCAACCCTGTCTTAATCACAACAGTCCAGACTTCTTGTTTCTGATTGGACAGAAGGTTCAGAACATTGGACAGACTGGTTAAACAACTCAGACGAGGATGGGTTCCCTTTTGAATTTGGTTCCTTTTGTCATCTCTGGTACTTTCTCCTAGACTCCATTACCTCAGTCTTGCTTACTGGATATAAATATAAATTCATTTTTAAACTTTGTCATTTTTATTCGTAAATTTTACATTTATGTTTGGAGACAATGCACAGTGTTAAAAGTGCTATACAAAAAATATGTAACAATTTTTTATTAAATTAAATAGAAGGTGATAATTCGTTTTCTTTTACAGAACGACTCTTACAGGTAGTTACAGCTGCAGTAAATCCCATGTGTATAGTACTTTGTTGGTTTCAATGTGTTACGCATTTAACGTTTATAGAACCCCATTAATTCACAGGAATGGCATAATTTATTTGCTAATTTCCCAATAGATGGACTTACATTGTAAAGGATTACTAACTACACAGATATTACATCACCTGGAGTTTCCACATATAGTACTACTCAGTTTATTATAAGGAGAAGCTAAAAATGTTTCTTTTTTCCCAAAGCGTCTTTCTATAATGTCATTCAAATATGCTTTTCCAGGAAAGAGAAGGTTCTCAGTATATTTCCAGTAGACTATTTGTTCATGTATTTCTGTTGTCACTAAAGGAAGTGTGTAGGCGTGTGTGTGAGAGAGAGAGAGACAGTGTGCCTCTAAAGCCCATGGACAGTTGCTTAGTAACTTTCAAAACGGCGGAGATCAAAATAGGCTGAGCTCCTCCAGAAATGGCCAAGGCACCTAATAAGAGATCAATGTCTGAAGCATCGCTCTGAAGTCTGACTATAACAAGTCCATAACTCATCAAGCATCACAAATCCATTTAAAAGAGTATAAACACGAAAGAACAAGGCCTTGAGCTCTTTGTGATAATACGATAAAGACATTTGTGATGACAGTGAGATGTGACATGAAGGAACAAAAGATGACAGAGGAGTTGTAGTATAGCTCATGGTCCAAGTTTCTCTTTTGTCTCTCTGTCTTTTTTTTTCTCCTTTTCTTTTTTCTATAACCTCAAGACTCCAGTTCATAGATTGGACAGATCTGAGAAACAGCTGCCCATCATTTCATTGCCCTGTACTGCACTTATCAAGGCCTCTTGGTGTTTTCACTTGAGTGCACTGGCATTGTTTTGTGCCACCACCACATGCCTGTGTGCTTGACTGAGTCACTTAGGACAAGGAAGTCCTAGTGTATGGATCACTGAGCAGCACAGATCACACCTCACCAAAGCAAGACTTGAGTTTCAAGGGTCATGTTGTTGTTGGAGGCATGCATGTATCTATCAGTCACAGATTTAAATCATTTCCATTGCATTTCTTTTCACAGTGACTCTCTAAATTGATAAATTTCATGACCACAATCTGTAATCTATCTATGTATTTAAATGATGGGCCTTTAATTATGTGGCATTGGATATGTTAATTCAGCTTGTCCTGAAGGCATAACCAGTAAAATAATTATCTACATAATTTGCAGAGAACATTTATGAAAGGTTTACTAGCTGAACCAAAATTGCTCTACAATCTGAAAAGTTTGTAAGATATTCTATATTTAACACATAAAGTTAAGCTGTACAGCATTGCTATGATATTGTTGCAGTTTTCTTTAAACATAATCCACCAAAACCTCACATAAAGAAAGTGCCTATGAGATAAGATAAGCAATAAAATAGGTTCATGCTTCAGTTAAACTGTATAGAAAACTACTCTCTTCCACTGATGTAAGTTTAATACAGTCTTTCAGGCTGTACTCCGTGGCCAAGTGGTGTATTATATAAAGTCTGTGCGTGATAGAGGCTCTCATGAAACTTTGAATGGTAAAATTCTATAAAAGTCTTGCAGAGAAATGAGACATCAAGAGACATATATGAGGTCTGAAAGCAGAGTATGCAGTAGACTTGAAGGGTTCATTTAAACCACAATTTCTATAGTCCAGATCCATCATAATGAGTAAGAAATCAGATTGTTCAGGGAAGGAGTGTTGCCAGTAAAGTGTAAATGTGCAAAGCAGTGAAACTGACTGGTTTTGAATGCAAAAAAGGGGAGTTTTTTTAGTGGAAATGGATATCTATTCAATGACATGGTGTAGTGCACAGGACACCTAGGAGCCATAATCGCCACGAGAATAAAATAAAAGCAAAGATTTGAGACAGACTGAGTGACCAGGGACATGTTTAGTAGGTTTAAGCAGGGACATGACAGTGGTGAAACACAGTTAGAAACATTAAAGAAACATTCTAGCATTTATCAACCTAGAGAACCGTGGCAAATACTACAGGCATCGAATACGACAATCCCTGAACACATAAAAAAAAAATCTGTTCAGGGAAAATCTATTTAATATTTTGTGTAAAAAAGGATTTTATGTAGAATGTTTTCATTAATTCTTCAAACATATTTATTAAATATTATTTAAATAGTCTGTACAATTTTTTTGCTATTGGAAAGTGGAAAAATAGAAAAAACAAATTATTTTATGCCTAAAGCTACATAAGAACCGCTTTGATAAGACATTCTCTATTTCTGCCTCATATTAAAAATGCTAAAAAAGAATGTTTTTTAATATTTTCATGCTAATGTTTAATGTGAGTCTGATTCCCATAATGTCTTGAAAGCTAGACTTGGCATTCAGCTTGCAAATTTTACTAATAAGATTAAATAATTCCTTACATTTCTTTGCCAAATTTATTCATGTATTTATTTGTTTAGTTTGTAAGATGTTCTATTGTTTTTTTTTTTTCATACACGTGACAGATGAGGTTGAATTTAATTGGGGGGAAAAAATAATTCAACTGCATCATGACGAAAAAGAACTGTCCTGCTAAATAGTGATAATGCATTACTCTGACTTTCTTTGGTGTTCTTCTATTCAGAGACATGCTAGCCTTGGTTCTGCTAAGCCTCACCTCTGCAGCACTGCTCAAGCTCTCCTTGTTCTCACTGGCTCTCACAAGCAGCAGGTAGCGGTGCTGGTCAGTCTCATAGTCCAGGCTGCGGGTCAGGCTTATCTCTCCACTCTCCTGATCAATGCTGAACAGACTGCTGGGGTTGATAAGCAAGCTGTAGCTGATAGTCTCCTTCTGGAAAGACAATGCCGGAGTGACCAGAAAGCTGGAGGAAAAACAGAGAGAGATGTTACAATGAGGATGAAGAATGAGGATAATAGATACAACCCGGGTGAAATGACCGCTTCTATCCAACTATAAAATAAGAGAAAACCTTTCTCCCTGACAAGCATGCCATTACAACCTCAAGCTTTGTTGATGTTCAAGCAGAATAAACATTTTGCAAATTGAATTTAACAATGACAACCCCATAAGCAAACATTTATCCATTTATTCCACAGAGGATCATGGTAACAGCACCCAAGAGAACCGATTCTCTGTGAGGAGTTCGGTGAACCAACTTGTGTTGGGACACTTAATATTAATCACTGCAGGCCTGAGGGTAAAAACAAAGCCACCAACCATCATTTCTCCAATAGATTACAGCCTAAAACAATCACTGGCAGACACAGACTGAAACTGGTGATGAAAGCCTTGAGGGTCCAGAGACTGATCAGGCAGCAGCCAGACTATAACAACATGGCTACCATATGATCTGCATCAGTTATAGACTGAAGGAGAAGTGAGAGTGTTATTGGGATGGATTCAAGGGAAGGAAGAGAGATAAGAGGAAGAGTTAGATACATCTACATGGAAGGATTGCCAGCATGTGTGTTATTGTGCATTCACTCTTTTTTTTTTTTTTTTTAAATGGGGGAAAAAGTATATACAAATAGTTATTGGCTTTAAACCAATAAGTATTACAAAAAGCTCTTAACTGCTAACTTTTCATTATTTCAATTTTTTGGGGGCTAAAATTAATTAGCGATTTTAAATAACCAGTATCAGCAGTTACTGGGTAGTCAGTAAAAAGAAGAGGGTGATTAAAGATTATAGCCTCGAGTAGTGTTAATATGGATTTATAACGCTCTTTTTAAAAATAGAAAGTGGCTGATGGTAAAATAGGATGACATGGCAGGTGAAAACATCAGCAGGATTTTCCAAGAGCTGCTATTTAAGAATGGCTCATTTGCCGATTTAATTTTTATCACCATGGCAGAATAAGGTTTCAAAGTGCACATCTTGACTAAGCACAGCCTGTTTGTACTTCCAAGTTGACTCGGGTCACACTGAAATGTTCTGCAGTGGCTGCTCATTCTCATGCTCATTCATTTTATTTTTAATTTATGAACATGCTGGGGGGCACGGTGGCTTAGTGGTTAGCACGTTTGCCTCACACCTCCAGGGTAGGGGGTTCGATTCCCGCCTCCGCCTTGTGTGTGTGTGGAGTTTGCATGTTCTCCCCGTGCCTCGGGGGTTTCCTCCGGGTACTCCGGTTTCCTCCCCCGGTCCAAAGACATGCATGGTAGGTTGATTGGCATCTCTGGAAAATTGTCCGTAGTGTGTGATTGCGTGAGTGAATGAGAATGTGTGTGTGTGTGCCCTGTGATGGGTTGGCACTCAGTCCAGGGTGTATCCTGCCTTGATGCCCGATGACGCGTGAGATAGACACAGGCTCCCCGTGACCCGAGAATAGTTCGGATAAGCAGTAGAAGATGAATGAATAAATGAATGAATGAACATGCTAAGCAATATGAGCACTAAATCCATGTTTACATGACTACTAAAGTTAAGAATGATTTTTTTTTTTTCAAATTTAACAACATCTAACATTCTAAAGTTTCCATAAAGCAATTTAGCAATGGTCCAAGATCACCAAGGAACAGAGTCATATTTCAACCTTGATGAGGTCATAACTCAAGCATGATATGGAACAGCGTTTTTAATTGAAATGCCACATAATCTGTGATGGCATTTAAGCTATTTCCATCTATTTAGACTCCAAATGCCATTATAAACTCAAATATGGTTACTTACTTTTGGACCACATTGGCTCACCAAATACACCACTGGCCATTGGTATAACTGCTCTTTATGTGCCAAAATTTCAACCATTTCTAACCCAGATTCTAAAATGGCTGTGAAATTTTAATGTACAAAAACTAATCAATATTATATTTTTACCAGAAAATATACTGTATGTATTCATAGTGAGCCAAATTTTTTCAAGTACAGAAAACCTGTGGAATGTCTCCATGGATGGATATGGATATGCATATTACAAATTTTCCATTTTAAAGGAATTTATCGGACGTGATGGCGTGAGAGTAATATGTGTGATGCATGGTAAGTAAGGCAAATGCGAATAATGAGAAGCCATATTTTAGGATTAGTTTATGTCTCTCAGCTGTAGGGATTGTGTTTATTCTTGTGAAATGTAATTATGAATCAGCTCATATAGCAAAAGCACAAGCCAAGGAAGTTAATTGGAAGCCAGCATAGAGCGAGTAAACAAAAGCACAAGTTCTGTACTTTCTGCTTCAGAATAGTGCATAAATTCACCGATGAAAAATGTTCAGCTTCTCTCATTCATTCCATAACATTACTGTGAGAGCATGTGTAATGAGCAGGACTATGCTGAACTAGCATGTGTCATACATGGTTAATGCATCTGATCATACAGCTGCACAAACAGGGCCATTAATGAGCCATGCATGCACTCTGTTGAGCACAGACTGTGCTTCAGCGGGCAACAAAAGGAGCACAACAGGGGCAAAATATGCTTGTCACTGCAATGATGAAGATGATGAGCAATTTGTGACTGATACTAGGTTAGCAATCAGTAGTTCATACAGTATGGAAGATATTCTATGCATGGTGTTAGATTAATTTGTGTTTGTGTGCACTGTCATTACTCACGGCTGTCCTGCAAGAGTGTTTTCAGGTATGGATATTGTATAAGAGGCGTTGGTAAATTGTGGAGCTCTGGACCCTGCTATCACGGAAAGGATGGCAGGAAGACTGCGACTTCCCAGACGATCAGCAGCCATGACGGTCAGTAAATATTCTCTGTCCCTTTGCAGAGGCAAACCAGTGGTCCGCACGTGACCCGTCTTTCTGTCCACATCAAATCGGCCATCACCTCCTATAATAAGAATATTTCAAAATATTACAGTAAGGTACAGTAAACTGCAGCCGCAAGTCAAAATATCTCAGGGCTTGCCTACTCCATCACTTTAAAGGAGCTATCCTACCATCAGACAGGAAATATTCCACCTCTCCATTGATGCCCTCATCACCATCCCGAGCTGTGAGCTTGTATACGAGCGTGCTGGGGGCTGCACCAGGAGACACCACTGCCAGGTAGGGGAATGGTACCATTGTCCACTCTGGAGCATTATCATTGACATCCAGGACTGTGAGCTCAACTCTCACTAAATACCAATCTGGACCTGCAAAAAGCAAACACATGCATTATTACTCATTCTTTATATGTAGACTCGGTTTAATTAAACAGTTTGTGCCATCTCTTGGGAAATAGCTGCACAGCAGTATATGACATACAACAGTATATAACATTGAACACAATAGGCTAATCAACAAATGGCAGAGGAGTGGAGAATGAACCAAATGCAATATAGAGTATTGATCAGAATTGTCATCAGAGTAATATACTTAATTATGAATTTATTATTTACAGCATGCAATCTACATGTTTACTCTTACACATTTTCGCAGCCACTGTATAATGTTTTTGCGGATTTTGCTCAACATTGATATAATTGCTCAACACATTCTTTTTCTTGCTTTGTATTCAAACAACTTGTTTACAACAATTTAGAAGATCTGGCAATGGACTATTATAGGCCAACTCGCTTAATCGTGAATATTTAAAGACCTATTTTTAAAAAAATATATGATTATGCAAAAGGATATGTTCAGAGGATTCTTAATTTATTAAAACCAGCACAGGTTTATGTTATACTTCAGAAAATAACAATACATCTCTTAATATTTATGGCAATCAGGGAGAAAAAAAACTGAACATAGTCAGTATTTCCAAGACATTTCCTGAAACTTTTCCTTACACTTTCTCCCACCCTTCCTTTCTGTTGCTCACTCAACACCTGCCTCTGTGTTTACAGCCTGACATGACGAGTTTTGTAGACTGTGATTCCTGATTGGTCCTGTCACTCTGATTGGCACAGACAGTGGAGCACCACCCGCCTTGCACTGCCGACAGCAGGGATGAAGTCTTACCAAGAGTCTCAGCAGACGTGTTATAGTGATATGAAAGATGAAAGAGAATCATATATCAATAAAGAAAAAAGCAAACTTGTCAACAGCTGAGAAAGGAAAAAAAAGAGAGAGAAAGAGCATGAGAGAGCGAAAGAGCTTTCTGCCATCCTTGCACACATTACCAACCGCTAATTAAAATCAAGGACCTACACTATAAAATTAAGATATCTTTATTATGAACAACTGCAATCACACAACACAGAGTCTCATTTAACTCTTACACCATCAGACTTCTCTAAATGGTGTCTTTTAATCTCCAGACTCGTTGGATGATACACTCCAGCATACACGCTCATATTGGATGTGATATATCAATTTGTTTTATTGCACCATCTATATTTACAAAACTTTTGCTGGATGATAAATGATAAATGCTATTCGATAGTAAAGCGTAGAGTGTGTTCGTGTGTGCAAAGCCGATTTGCTTGTAGTGACACTGTCAGGACTTTTGCTTGGACATTCTCTGCCGGAACACGTTTTGTGTCACGTGTATCGTCAATACTCACATGTTCGTAATGGACTCATTATTATGTTTATTTATTTCCTCCGCGTTGTGAGTCCCCGTTATGTGTGTGTCGGTTTATGTATCATGTTTTGCTGGCTCTTGTGCTCTTTCCTGTCTGTTTCATTTGGTAATATTATTTTATTGAATTTTAAATTTTGAATATTGAAACTTACATTTTTTAACAGGTTATCCCTGCATTTTGGGTCCACATTTATCCCCGCCAATCCTGACAAAAACTCAATAAAAGAAAAAAATGGAAAAAAGAACAAACAAACAAAAAACTAAATGATCAAAAAGCATCTCCTAAGTGAAATGTATGGAGAATCCTATAGCAATACAGCTCAATCACTGCACCTCAACTGTCACATCATCACACATCCTGGACTCACACTCCCAGGAACCACCTACAGTCCCATGCTCCCAGTCACCATCATTCTAATTGTGTTTGCCTGCGTTTAATTATGCATGCTTGGTTTAGCACTGTTTATAAGCACCTCTATTTCAGTTTGCACTTTGCAAAGTATACATTCAAGTTTCTCACGGTCAGGATGTTTACTAAGCCTGTCTTTCTGCTCCTGTCTACCTGGTTTACTGATGATTGAGCACAAATCATCAGCAAATCATCTTGAAAATATTTGTGCCTTACCTGTTTGTAACCTCTTTGGAATCTGACTATATCCTCATTGACCTGTGCTGTTTTTTTTGTCCTTGCGTATTTTGGATTGTTTAATTCCAAAATACTCTCTGTTCCTTATATTTTGAACGGTTTCCTTATTTTATTGGACTATATCTTATTTTGTGATTCTGTTAATAAACTGTATGCATTTACATCCAACCTCCGAGAGTCAGATTCATTCCTACTGTTATACGACAGCATTTATTTATCACAGCTGAATAACAAGTCTTAAGTTATGGATTGCTCTTTTTCTAAGTCATTACTTTGGAGCAACAGTTCAACAGACTTGAACTGTTCATTTATTTTGTGTATGCACTTGAAAGTGAAACATTGAAAAACATAATTTATTTGAACCTGACAGCATAATCCTTATATAATTTGACAGTAATTCATGCCAATTATATAATCTAAAGCCTATTAATCAAGTGAGTCTCCTTATACATAAATTTACACGATGCCAGACACTCTCTTAGGATATAATGGTATTGTGCAACACACACACCCCACACCCCCCATCAAACAGTATTATCACAAACACATTTTTTTTTTTTTTTGTAAAAATGACTTTTTCTGCAAATGACTAATAAAGTATATTTGTATCCAGATTGAGAATAAGGCTCCACAAATCCACACAAAACATTTGCAGGTTTGGTTTTGTCAAGAAATCATATTTGTCAACACAGGATATAAGGTGGTAAAAGGCTCAGATGGAACTATTCAAATGCCTGTAATGACTGTATTTGGGACTTAATCAGCCTGTTAGGATCTTGAAGCTTGTTGGAGGAGTGTAAACTCTGGCAGTCATACTGAGTCTGTGACATGCAGTTAATGGAGAGACTGAAAGATAGAACCACCGTACAGGTGTACAGAGCTCATAGAGTTTCTTTCACAGCCGTGCCATATGGCTTGCTGCTGTTCTCTAGCCTGAGGGCTCACACCAGGTAACTAAAGGTCCTTGCTCTACATCTCTGATAAGACCAAAACCCCTGTGTTCCTGTTGTGCCACTTGGGCCAACAACTCTTATCCATATTAACTGATAGGAAGTGAAGTAGTACAGTAAATAATGTCTACAGAAAATCTAGCTCAAGATTATGCATTACATCTACATTATAAAAAGAAGAGCATTAATAAATTCAGTTGAAAGAGGGGAGATATTGAAGGATGTATAAGCCAGTTGAAGAGAGTCGCAGCAATTTACTAGAAAAAGTGGAGAAAAAAAAAGAGCATAAGTGAGTAGGAGAAATAAGAGAAGTAAGTGGACAAACTGAGAGCTGAATTAAGAGAAGGTACAGCAGCAATAAAATGGTCCCAAGGTTGTTATGGAAACAGTATTAAAACACACGGACAAAAACACAAGCTGAGAAGTGTGTTGTGAAAAATCCTTGAACCTTAGGAGAATACACATAACATTATAATATTATTATAATTATTATTATTACATATATATATTATTATTATTATTATAAGACGTGGTGTAATGATTAATTGAAGATAATATATATATGAGATATATATATATATAAGAACCACATTGGAGTCAGAGGGAATGGTTATAGGTTTATTGGTTATTATAAACATTCTCAGTAATCGGAGGGCGAAGTAGGGGAATAGTCTGGGGATCCAGGGCCATAATCAGAGGGAGAAGAAGGAATGTAATCTGGGGTTCCAGGGCCGGAATCAGAGGGAGGAGATGCCAAGGCAGGACTGAGAGGACGGATATAGGCATGAGGCACTGGAGGAGGAGGAGAAGCGGGAGTCCCGAGCTCAGGGTTGCAAAGCTCAACATGAGGACAGCCATCAGTTTGGGTTCTCTGATCCACGAGGTTAGGCAGAGGGGTTTGAGTCGAGGACGTGCTAGTAAGAGGCCCTCTCACAATATGGAACAGCAGATGAGGATGCTCGGGGAGGTCAGGAGAACAGAGCTGTTCCAGACACGTAACGAGCTCATGGGTGATATGAAGTAGCTGGAAGCGGCGATAGCTTTCCATGACATCAGCGGCCATTGGCCTTGGGTAGGGAGACGGACGAGGATGGTGAGGTGTGGACCTGATAGGGCGACTAGCTGGCTGATGCGAGGGATCTGAAGGGAGATAAGAGGAGTTAGAGGAGATAGAGGAACGGGAGCTTGAGATAAGTGTAAACAAGCCCAGCCTGACCAAGGACAGGCTGAGATCATAGCATGAGATCATAGTATGAGATCATATCAAAATTCAAGCAGTTAACAGATTAGAGGAGTCAGCAAAGAACTCCATTGTTTTTGTACACAAGTAACATTATAGTAGCAATAGCTTAATAATAATGACAACAGTATAGCAGTAAGAGTTTAGCAGGAGTTTAGCAATAGTGACAATATAAGATGACAAATAGATAAGAGCTTTCTTGTATGAGAAATAATTTAGATAAGAGCTTTCTTTTAACATAATAACTTTTGACATAAATCAGACTCATAGAGTGACTTATAATTATTAAAAATTATGTATAGTAGAAAATAGCAAAGGAGAAACTTACCCATTGTAGTTGAATGAAGGATTAAATCTTCAGGACGTCTGGCACGGAAAAAAACTGAGAGGCAAATGTAACTTTGACCAGGGAGTGAAGCTCTTTTTTGAGCACACTTTTTAATAACAAAAATTGTTGTTTAGGCATAATTGTTATGGCGAATGAAGAAGACCCAGGGTCACAGGCCTGGGCTCCCGGGCCTGGGTCCCGGGGAACTAAGGGGAGGAAAATCCATAAATGGGCATATGGGCAAAAGGTGAAGGAAAAACAAGGGGACTGCAAGGAACAGGACGTTACAAAAACATATGAGATGATTCCGGTAAATAAGATGACATAATGAAAAGGTGATGTGAAAACCGGTCTGTGAGGGGGGGGGACCGATAAGGAGGCGCGTGGAAACGTATATATAGAGGAGAATTTTTGGGGCCAAATGTGTATGCGTAAAAAATCCTGTAACTCTGCAGGTCCGTCCGGAGGGTTTTTGTTTTTTGCATGCCGATGCTCTTCATGAAGATGCTTTTTTTCTTTTTGGGTTTTTTGGGATTTCTTTTGTTACTTTCAAATTGGCAATTTCTCTTAGAGAATTGTTAGCTGATTGACCACAATAAAGAAGTTTGCTCATTCTCATCCAGGTCTGAGGCGTTTTCCCATTGTTTTAATTCGTATTAATGGTAGTGCTATCAGTAAATTAAGTTTTAGTAACAATTATATAGTATAAAAGCATTATAAAGTATATCAGTATAATTCACCCTGATATGTGCCGACTTGGAGACGGGCTCTAAGTTCCGACATATTTAATGGCGACCACGAAGCGACCTCTGTAGGGACGGCGTGAACTGCCTCCGGAACCGGGACCGCTCTCTCTGACGGGCTACAGAGGCCGGCCATAAATAACAAGGTAAGCAGACGCCTGTTAAACTCAAATGTCTGTGTATAGTGAATCTGTGGCCTGAACGGGGGGGTGGCCCCGGGAAGGAGAGCGGACAGCCGCCCTCGAGATAAGAACTCCTAAGGGTGAGATAAAGAGCTGGATGAGAAAAAGCAAAGGGAAAGCCCCATAACTAGATAAGGTTTTGATATGTGACTGTGTGTGTGTGTGTGTGTGTGTGTGTGAAAAATCTCATGAGTGTATTGTGTTGTGGTTAGGCCTGGATAAAATTCCTGGAGCGTATCCTCCGGTGTGAGTGCTATTAAACTCACATACCGGGGCAGGACGGCAGGTGGTAAAGTGCACGATAAAATTCCTGGAGCGTATCCTCCGGTGTGAGTGCTATTAAACTCACGTACCGGGGCAGGACGGCAGGTGGTAAAGCGCATGGTAAAATTCCTGGAGCGTATCCTCCGGTGTGAGTGCTATTAAACTCACGGACCGGGGCAGGACGGCAGGTGATGAAAACGCGTTAGTCCCTAGATACCGCTGTTGGTTGAGACAGGTCTGCTTGGTAGGGACGGTGGAAAAAAAAAGAAAAAAAAAAGAAAAAAAGGGGGGCCCCCGGTATTAAGTGTATGATAATCTGTATATGATAATCTGTATATGATAATCTGTATATGATAATCTGTATATGATAATCAGTATATGATAATCTGTATATGATAATCTGTGTATGAGAATCTGTGTATGATAATAAGTGAATAATAAGTGTACGTGATAAGTGTACGTGTGTACAGAGATAAGTACACAATATAAGTACACAATATAAGTACACAATATAAGTACACAAATAAGTACACACGTGATAAGTGTACATGAACCCACAAGCACAAATAAACAAATAAGTACACACGTGATAAGTGTACATGAACCCACAAGCACAAATGAACAAATAAGTACACACGTGATAAGTGTACATGAACCCACAAGCACAAATGAACAAATAAGTACACACGTGATAAGTGTACATGAACCCACAAGCACAAATGAACAAATAAGTACACACGTGATAAGTGTACGTGAACACACAAGCACAAACGAACAAATAAGCACACACGTGATAAAGAGTACGTAATGAGTGCACGGTAATGTATAAACTGTGTTTGAATAACTCATGTGCATTGTTGAACCTAATGACGATTCAGGTTGATGTGTGATGTAGAAAAATTAATCCCATAATTCGTATGGAGGATGAATTACTCTTTGTAGGTACACTGATTGGACAAGTTAAACGGGATCTGGGAACGGCAATGACTGTACAAAGAGATTCCCAAGAATCCATGGGAGTTGGAAAATCTCAGCAGTATTATTCACATCACTTTGCTCGCCTCACAATCATCACTGTTCTGACTGAAAACCGTAAGTTTATTTCTCACTTCTCATTGGAGGATCAGAAAACTACAATTCGGTGTCAGATTTGTAGTCCAGACTCCTAGGAATCAAACAAGGCCCCACATGAGCCAATAGGTGCCCGTAGAGTAGAGATAGACAGTTTGAAGGCCAATGACGGTTTTCCACTGTATTCAGAACACCTTCCGTTTGTTGGCAGTTGTGTGTGTGTGGTAGTGGAGGTGCGATAAGGGCCAACTGGCGGGGGGGGGCTGCCAGTGATAACAATTCTTAAGGTGTATTGCGCAATCCTAGAACACACACACAGAATAGCTTTCCTGTGTTTTTGAGCAAATACTACTGCTTAGTGTAAAATATTCATATAAAATCCACTCTTGGGTCTCTTTGAAACGGTTTTTGGAAGCTAAGACGTATGGTTATAATCTCGAGTTCTTCATAAACTCTTGACATGTGTTTACCGTAGTATCTTGTAGTATTTTTACAGCAAAATTATTTTGGTGGAAATGAAACCTCCATTCTAGCCTCTGTAACTCTGTGCCAGTAAGGCCTTGAATCGCCCTGATACGTGTAACCAAAACAAGAGATTGTTTTCTTTCCAATCTGGGGCATTCTCTAACTGACTAGAGGACACACTATTATATGATGTTATAAATGAGGCGTTAGAGGAGGAATAATAAACCAGTTGGGAGAAATTACCGAGTGACTGAAACAATTTAACTTTAATCTGGATTGGATTAATTAATTAATTGAATAACTGGTATTTATCTGATTGATTAGTGAATTAAATTATAGGATGGGTCAATACTTGGTTGATTATGTAGCTGGTTGATTTTAATCCATTTTTAAGTATAACTATTGAATTAAAAGTTGTATTTTTTTTTTTTTTTTGTATGTATACTTTGAGATCCTAATATTTGCCTTGTTTCTTTTGAGAGCCATACTAGAAGGACTCCTGCACAACCACGTTTACCAGAGAGAGAATAAACATTCAGCTGAAGTAGTCAACAGTACACAGAAATCTAGTACCACGTGACAGTGCCACAAGGGCGAGATAGGGGTGCATGATGGAGAAGGGAAAAAGTCTAATTACCCCAGCTGCAATTATAATAATGAGGCACAAGGATGCTGAAAAAGAAATTAGAAAATACATGAAAAAGTGGCAAGACCGGACAAAGGGAGAGTTGCAGTGGCCTGAAAGTGGGACATTTGATGAGGGGAAATGTAAAAAGATGAAGGAAAGAATAGAATGCTGGGGGGAAGCGAAAAAAGAGAGTATAGATAAAACTATGAAGAAATGGGAAATAGTGGAGTGGTTTGAACAGGAAGGAAAGAGAAGAAGGGAAGAGAAGCTAAAAATGTCACAGAGCAAAGAACAGGAGAAAGAGAAGGCTACAGCCCCACCATCAGGTGAATGGGTGGAGCAGCTCAAACCCCCGCCATACAACGAACAAAAGAAGCCCGATTATCAGGGAATATACCCTGTAATAAATATGGGACAAGAAGGTGAAGCACAAGAAATAGAACTGGAAATCACGGGTGGACAAGTCAAAGGAGTAATCCGACAAATGTCAGCAGAAAAAGGAGATATTAAGAACAAGTACGAAGGGTCCTATCATCCTTCCTCAGAAGAAGGGAGCCAGAGGGAGGAGAATGAGATTCTAAGACACAAAGATGAGCAAAAGGGGGGTTCAGAACACCCAAGAGCGACTACAAAAGAAGAAGGAAAAGAAAATCAACAGGAAAGGGACGAAGGCGGTGGATACCAGTTGCACTGGGATGATCAGATAGAAGATATTAATACCCAGTGGGGGAAAGAACATCCTCACCTATCTCACCAACAGACAGAAGCTATAAACACGGAATGGCTGGCAGGACATCCCCAATCTCAATATATGCGAGCACACAGCACACCAGCCTCAAGAGAATATCGGATGAGGAGGATGGACGAGGCCTACTGGGCAAGTAGAAGGCGAATGCAGGACATACAGTGGGAAGAACAGAGTGCACTGATGGATAGACTGCACGAATCTCTAGATAAGCTGGAAATTCACGCCAAAAGGGCCCTCATAGCGGGAGGACAAGGAGAGCCCCGCCAAGAGAAGGAAGAAAAAAAAGGAGCAGAAACGGTGGACGAAAGGGTGAAAAGATCTGCTGGACAGCAGTCACAGACCTCCCTGGCTACAGAAAACAAGGAGGAAGTATCCCAAGGGATGGGCCCAGAAGACGAGAAATCTCAGCCGGATAACAGAAGCATGAAAGTGAGGATAGATGGAGAAGTGCAATTAACCTCACTAGAGCAGGTAAACCTATGGCCAGACAAAGAACAAGGTGAAGCAATTAAAACAGTTCTGAAACAAAGTTGTATGGCAGATGAGATAATGCAGGGACTGAAAGAACACACATCTCACCTGGAAATGCGAGTGGAGGAGTTGAGAGGAGACCTAAAGGAAGAACAGAAGCGTGCCGAGCAAAGGATAAGAGGCCTACAATATGAAAAAGAAGAAACCACAGCTGCAATATGCAAAGGCTTGGAGAAAAGGTTGCAAGAACAAGAAGAAAAGATAGCAAAAGCAACCGAAAGAGTAAAACGAGGAAAGAGGGCCAAGCCCACCATGAGAGACAAAAGAGATGAAGCGAAGTGGAAACTACTACAGGGCCGAAGATGTGTGATCACACGGTCACAGGCTCAAAGTCAAAAAAGGGAGGTGGACAAAGAAGAAACTGAAACCTCCAGTGACGAAGAGGGGGAGATAGATGAGCCTGAGTCGCGTGGAGCAGCCGCAGCCGAGCCGGACAAATACACAATGCCAAAGATGGCAGCACAGTATCCTCTAATAGTCAAAGGACAGCAAATACATTATGTGCCATGGACCTTCATGGATGTGACTGGACTAGTAAAAAGACTGCCAAGTGTGTGTGAAGGGGCACAAAAATGGATCACAAAGTTTGAGGAACAGACAATGGGACAGAGTCTGGCCTTGGGTGACCTGAAGGTAATCCTGTGCCAGACAGTTGGGAAGGCAAAAATGATGGAAATGTTTGGCCTCGCTGGACTAGGAAAAGAAGCGAATGACTCAAGAGCAGATGGAATAACCTTTGGCCCATTCAGAAACCGTCTGTGGGACCAGCTAAGGGAAGCATACCCAACTAAAGCCGATCCGGGCAAAGTAGAGAAACTAAAGCTGGAGGAAGAAGAGGGAGTTGCCCAGTTTGTATTGAAACTCCAGGAGTCTTGGAGGGATGAAATGGGAGCCTCGTGGGATGAAACGCCCGCAAGTATGACTCTGTTCAAGCTCATGTTAAAAAGGGCTCTTCCAGCAGAAGTTCAAGACCAGCTGGAGACGGTAGTGGGTTTGAACACTATGCCATGGGCCACCTTCGAGGCAAATGTGATACACCATACAGAACTTCACAGGAAAAGGAAAAGGGAGGCAAAGAAGGCTGAAGAGAACTTGCTGGTGCAACTGCACAAGGCACAACTGGGGGAACTGACGAGAAACAAACAAGAAAGCCACGATAAGAAAAAGAAGGAGGACAAAGAATACACTAAACAGGCGGCAGTAATGGTTGCCCCAGCTGTAGTTCAGGTAGCACCACCCCAAGAGGGAGGAGTGCCACAGGTGGTGACACAGACACAGCCGGTGCCCCCAACTATGATGCAGTATCCTATGGGATACCCAACAAGTTATCCAGTGAATTCTCAGTATGCACCTCTACGACGTGGATGGGGACCAACCAGAGGTCGGGGAAGAGGAGGACAAGGAAGACAGCCTCCACAGAGACCGGCCTGGGGAGCAGGAGGACAGGAAAAAACCTGCTGGAATTGCAATAACCTAGGTCACCTAAGATATGAGTGTCCCTACTTACAGTATGGAGCACCAGGAGGGGTCATGGGAAACCCAGGAAGACAACCGATGCCGGCACAGATGCCTGCTCCAATGTTTGTGGCAGTCAGGGATGCAACAAGCACCTGCAGCAACACCACTAGGAGCTGGAAATTGGGCAGGCCAATGGATGGGCCCAGGGTTTCAAGGACAAGCCCCAGTACCACCTGGAGGGAGCCCATTGGGCTCAGCTCCAGGAGGAATGTGAAGAGGCCTAGAGAAGCCAGAGGGGGAGCTGGTGCAGTGTACCACCTCACTGCACCCTGCACAAGAACCAACAATTATGGTGGGAATTGGAAATGAAGTACAGGCCCCATTCCTGATTGATACAGGAGCAACATTTACAAGCATTGGAAAAGAAGGTGCAAAGCTTCCCCTCACACGTAGAGCAATAAAGACAGTGGGCTTCTCAGGAAAAACCCAGACTCTACGATTTACTGAGCCACAATGGATTACTGTAGAAGGAATAGTAGTGCAAGCACCTCTACTTTATTCCCCAGACACTCCAGCTAATCTTCTTGGAAGAGATGTGCTCTGTAAACTAGGAGCCAAAATACACTGTGGGCCAACAGGAGTGTGGATAACACTTCCAGAAATGTTGGCTCGACAATACCTAGTAGTAAGCCAAGAAGAGGAAATGACAGAGCTGGACAAAGTGTATTGGATGGAAGTCAAAGACAAAAATACATCACAAATATGGAAAGAATATTCGGAATGGAAACCATGGTTAAACTACATACGCCCAGATTGCCGGGAGGCTAGAGGACCATGGCATTGTACCCTGAAATATGATGAAGGGGGAAAAGATGAAGAGTACGCATCGTTATGGGAAGAACGACTAGAAGGAAGAAAATATGTCATCAGCACGGACAGCATAATACTTGGTCGGCAAGGAGTAGCTGCATATGCCGTACTGCCAGAACAGATTCACGAATGGTATCAAGTTGGAGACGCAGTCTCCCACATCTCCCTGATGATTGGGCAAGATTTTGAATCAAAAGATTTAGGGCCTATGATGAGAGAAGCAAGAAGGGTAGAGAAATGGAACACGACGAGAAATTCTAGGGTATATATGTCAGAAGACAAAACGTTTCTAAAGATAGAGTATAAAGGGACAGAGCAGGTAGTAGCTACTACTATGTTAGTAAGTCAGCAAACAAAGATACAAGTAAGAGTAGGAGTAGAGGTACAGATGCCACAAATAGCAGATGAGGAAGAGTTGACAGAAAACGATGTAGTTAAAGCATTAGATGAAGTTCCGGAACAACTATGGACTAAGCACGCAACAGATGTAGGACTAGTCAAATCAGCAGGGCTAGCAAAAATACAAATCAGACCCAATGCTCCACTACCCTATCAAAGACAATATCAGTTATCCAAACAAGCGGAAGAGGGGATAGGGCCAACTATTAAAGGGTTACTAGAAGCAGGGGTTTTAATCCCCACTAGGAGTCAGTGCAACACTCCAATTTTTCCGGTCAGAAAGCCCAACTCAGACAAATGGAGATTGGTCCACGATTTGAGACCAGTCAATCAGATAGTGGTGGCCGAGACTCCAGTAGTCCCCGATCCACACACTTTGTTATCAAATATTCCAGTGGGAACGAAATGGTACACAGTAATTGATCTATGTTCGGCCTTTTTCAGTGTTCCATTGCACCCTGACTCTCAGCACTTGTTTGCGTTCACTTATCGTGGGCAACAGTATACTTATACTAGGCTGCCCCAAGGGTATTGCGAAAGCCCATCAATATTCAACCAAGTACTGACCAGAGATCTGATAAATCTACAACTGGAAAGCCTTATGATTATGTACGTTGACGATTTACTGATTTGTAGCCAATCTAAGGAGCAATGCGTACAGGATTCAATAACAGTATTAAAGGTCCTAGCAAACAATGGGCACAAGGTTAGTAAAGAGAAGCTACAATTCTGCCAGAGAAAGGTGGAATATTTAGGACGAGTTCTAGAAGGAACAACACGAAAAATATTACCGGCTCATGTACAAGCTATACGTGATGCACCACGACCTCAAACCGTGCGCCAGATGTTGTCATTCCTGGGCATGGCAGGGTTTAGTAGACCATGGATATGTGATTTTGCCTTAAAAGTACAACCACTTAGAGACCTAATAAAAGCTACAGATCAGGCTAAACCCAATGCACAGCTGACATGGACACCAGAAGCACTAGCAGCATTCAAGATGTTGAAGTGCATACTAGCCTCAGCCCCAGCGCTGGCTAGTCCAGATTACAGCAAACCATTTCACCTATACGTGTCAGAAAGACAAGGTTTTGTATCGGCAGTACTAATGCAGCAACAGCAAGGGGTAGGAAAGCAGCCCATTGCTTATTTCAGCACAGCGTTAGATAATGTAGAGAAGGGTATACCGCCATGTTATCGTGCCATATCAGCAGCAGCATTTGCATATCAAAAAGCTTCTACAATTACGATGGGTCACCCCGTGACCCTGTACACAGCACATGCACTGCATGCATTATTGACAAATCGAACATTTGTAATAACCAATGCAAGGCGCACAGGATATGATGTAATACTGTCGGCACCAGAGTTGACAATCGAAAGGTGCAACACAGTAAACCCAGCCGAAAGAATGGTGCTGCCGAGTGAAGGGACTCCACACAATTGTACAGAGGAATCTGAAAAGTTCCTGAAAGCGCGACCAGATTTAGAGTCCCAACCTCTTTTAGGGGCACAACGAATCTTCTTTGTGGATGGATCCTGTTATCGCACCATCGAGGGAAACAAAGCAGGTTATGCAGTGATCGAATACGACCTTATTGAGAATGTATATCAAACAATTAGCGAGGGGACTGTCCCACAACCATGCTCAGCTCAATTGGCAGAGATAAAAGCATTGACAGCAGCGTGTAAGCTAGGAGCAGGAGAAGCGTGTACAATTTACACTGACTCAGCTTATGCATATGGGGTATGTCATGTTTTTGGACCAATCTGGGCACAAAGAGGTTACCAGAGGGCTGATGGTTCTGCTATAACCCATGGACCAGCCATATTTGAACTGTTAACAGCTATACAGCTACCTGAGAAATTAGCTATTGTGAAGTGTAAAGCTCACAAAACAGATGGAACAACAATAACTAAAGGAAACGCTGCAGCAGATGAAGCAGCCAAAAAGGCAGCATTAGGGGATAGATGCATAATGGCAGTTATGCAGGGAGAAGAGCCAGATGCAGGTCCAGGAGAGATGTCGATAGAAGATGTCAGGGATGCACAAAACACAGCCGATCCGGAAGAAGTAGAACAGTGGAAAAAGCGAGGTGCTTTTCAGGACAAGGAGTCAGGAGTATGGAGAGGCGGAGAGGGGTTGTGGGTAGCACCCACAGCCCTATTACCAATGTTGATAAAGGAAGCCCACGGGATAGACCACTGCAACAAGAGGGTGATAATAGACATTATCCGGAAAAATTGGTGGTCTCCTTATCTAGCCAGTTTCGTAGAAAAAACACTGAGAACATGTGAGTTATGTGCTAAAAGAAATGTCAGGAAGCATTTCACAGCCCCAATAGGACACATTCCAGAACCTCGAGGGCCGTTTCGACACTTAATGATGGATTTTGTGGATATGGCATAAAAAGCAGAAGGGAAGCGTTACATGTTGGTAGTGATTGACATGTTCAGTAGATGGGTTGAAGCAGTGGCCAGTGCCAGGAATGATGCCAAAACAGTAGCAAAATTCTTGTGTAGGGAAGTAATCCCGAGGTTTGGTATTCCAGATCAGTTGAGTTCAGATAATGGACCTCATTTTGTAAATAAAGTAATTGAGTCCCTTGCGCAAGCATTGTGCATTAACCATAAGATGGGATGTGTCTACCACCCAAGTTCACAAGGAAGAGTAGAAAGAGCCAACGGCGTGTTGAAGGAGAAAATTGCAAAAATATGCGCTAGCACCAGTCTGAATTGGGTACAGGCTTTGCCTTTGGCTCTGATGAAAATGCGTTCACAGACGAATCGTACAACGCACTTGACACCTCATGAAATGGTGACAGGCAGGCCAATGCCCGTGGCTTTTATACGAGGACCCTATAAGGGCCCATCGCTTGAACAGATGGAAGGCGAAATGTCAAGCTATGTGAAGCATTTAACCCATATCCACAGACTCTTGTGTTCTCAGGTGGGCCCGGCCACACATGGCACAGCAGTAGAGGAAAAGGAACCACGTAACCAGGTAGAACCAGGTGATTACGTGTACATCAGAACGTTCAAGAGGAAACATTGGAGACAACCAAGAAGAGAAGGACCTTTTAAAGTGGTGTTAGCTACCCCCACTGCAGTTAAGATCGAAGGTAAGGAATACTGGTATCACCTTAACCACTGTTATCGTGCGACAGCTGCAGTAGACACTGGGGAAGAGCCCTCAACCTCAAAGGCAGGGGTACACAAGCAGCCACTTGCCTTGGAACAAGGAACCAAGGAACAACCCTCCACGTCTAAGGAAGGACAGCAGTTGGCGGGGCAGTCACCCGCCGCAGAAAGGAAAGGAAAGGACTGGGAGACATTGCCGAAAGTAAAACAATACACGACTCCGTATCCTGACGACAAGGATGATAATGATCCCTATGGTCCAGACTTAGTAACAGGCCCGGCCGCTGGGACACGAGCCAGAGCTAGAGCGCGCACACAGCAAGGACCGGTTATTGTCAAACCTGCCAAGGAATGTCGAGACATCCTAGCCCCTGTAGATGACATTGTTGATGTTAGCCCGAGTGTTCACACAGGCTCAGTGGAGGAACTAGATGTTTCACAGATCTCACTAACCACGCTAGACGATACACCTTAGAATCAGCAACGGGTCCAAGCACGGATCAACCAGGTCCACTACCTGGTTAGTTCAAAACTGTAGACTTTGGGGTACTCGACTCCTTGTAACGTTTATTTAAAATTATAGCTAAACGTCTGTAAATCATGGTGCAGCTAGCCGCACCCCAGAAGAGGGGCTCTGATGATAAACCATTAGATGAACCCGATGGAACTGATAAACAAAATAAGGATAGATTAACTGTACGAATATTTTATATGGCATGTGTGGTAGGGGTAATCTTAAATCTGGCAATCATAGTAGGAGTTCTTACAGTAAAAAGTTATGCCCATATCTCACAACCAGGCTCCACGCATAATGACTCAATGTCCGTTAATACTCCCAAATCAGGCTCACGGCTCAGACGTAGTACAGGCACAGGTTCTGCCACTATAGGAGGACGCACAGTTTTTCAGGGGAAAAGCTCCTATCCCATAATAGTGGGAGTTGACAAAACATCAGCAAAGACGGCTATTCAAAATCACATAAAGTGTGCTTTAGGATTATTTGCCCATGCTAGCCAGCAAAAGAAAGTACTAAATGGCACGTTGTATTTTGTGATGTATTCCATTGACTACGCTGGCCCCTTTCCGGCGGTAGGTTCAGACCCAATACAGTGGGCTAAAAACCAGTCATCTTCTCACTACACACTGACCCTAGAGATTCGAATTAAGCGACCAGGGGATGTAACCCAAGATTCAGCAACCAGCATTATTGTTAAGGGACAACCTGCCAGTGATGACAAGGGCGTGCAGTGTAAATTAATCCATGCCTTCTGGTATTATAGTCTTCACATGAACTCGGTTTACCCGTCCACACTGCAGAAAACATCATTCTTTGAACCATATGAAGCCCGTGTCTACGTCCCTGCCTGGAGTCCAGGTTTCCAATTTCGCCAAGCGAGCATAGATTTTTGGGCTGAATGTGGCGGTTCAGGCAGTAGCGGGTGCGTGACCCGTCACTCCAAGGTGCAGGGGGAATATGGGGTGCTTCAGAAGTACATCAAAATGATCAGTATTAAACAATTTAATATAGCCGAAGGCACTGAGGGAAACCTCTATCGCCAGTGGCTGACGGAATCCGCCCGTCAGGTCACGACAGACAGCACCTGTGTAATATGCCATGACCGGTCTAATCAAATCCCCTATGTAATGCCTACTAGAGGCGTGGACGAGTGTGACAAATCCCCATATAATGATACACATTTATGTCCGGCTCTTTGCCTGTTGGGATCAGCAGCCAGAACACATGGGCCGAACTGGATGGGCAACATAAGTATATCTTGTGCGTATCGGCCAGTAGCCTCACCAATCCCCACAGATATGACAGTCCAGGTACGGCCTAACCAGAAGTTCCCATTATGTATAAAGGCAAGAGGAGCAGTGTATGTCGGATTTCTTTCTAAAGCAGTCTGTAAAGATATATTAGATGCTCATCACCCTGTAGTGAATGTGCTCCCACGTTGTAATACGACAGAATATGGATGTGAGAAATCCATTCCAGGACAAATGACCGCCCCTAGTCTAAGGTTTGGCACATTGCCACTGGCAGACATTTTTTGGTATTGTGGAGAGAGCACAGCGCTTCAGACACTTCCCCGGCTGTGGCATGGACTGTGTGCTCCAGTTGTGCTGGAGGGATATCTCACAGTGATGGCCTTAAATGACTCCCTCTTAGACCTCCTTTTGACCCCAGTACTTACCCGTGCCTCACGATCCAGACGTGATGTCTCACGATACCTACAGCCCAGTAATGCCTCCGTGCTTCCTGCCTGGTCAGCAAACCCTGATATTTACATTGACTGGAAAGGTGAGCCAGTGGGTGTTCCAGAGGAGCACAGAGCCTTATCCGACGCGACCTCGACCGCGTGGGCAATCCTGCTACCTCATGTGCAAGTACGCAGAAACATAAGGTGGCTAAACTATATATGGTATAACCAACAGCGTTTCATTAATCACACAATTGCGGCCTTGGGACTCATAACAGAACAGTTACATGCCACAACATTGATGGCCGTAGAAAACCGCTTTGCTATAGATCAAATGCGCGGACCAGATCAGGGAGTGTGCGAGCTGATCGGCACTGACTGCTGTGCCGTCATCCCACTTCACACAGGCCCAATAGGACCGCTAAATACGATACTCAAACGTATGAAAGAGGCCCGAGACCAGATGGTACGGAACTCAGGGGCCCCTGATCCTACCTGGTATAAATGGGCGCTCTCAGGTGACTGGTTGGCAGGATTAATGCGCATTGGCATGATGTTTCTAGTGGTCCTGCTGGCCTTTGGCTTTATCATATGCTGTGGGATTCCTTTTCTACGTGCCCTGATTGACAAAACAATTCACTCCCTTTTCGGACAATACATGCAAATGCAGTTGATGGAATTGGACCCAGACTCGTTTTCACTTCTGGATGACATCACGAATGATTCGGACAGTTGCGCATATACAGGACTGTAATATCTATATATATATATATTGGTGTGTGTCCCCGTTTGTCTGTGTCCTCCGTGTGTGTATGTCTTGTTTGTGTTGTGTACAGATTATGGAGTGTCTCCCTTTCCGGCGTTCCCAGCGCCAGCCAGCGCGACGACACCAGACGTGTGCCTACCTTGACCCTGACTCTGAAGGCCTGGCATACCTCTTTTATAGAAAGAATAATAACCCGTACCTAGAGTGTTGCTTCTCGTGCAGAAAGTTAGCCCTGGAGGTAGATCTTTCTGCTTACGAGTGGATATACCACAAGCTCGGTAGGGAACCACAACGGTCCTGGCGATCTTTTCCTCCCTGCATAACACAGTATCGATGGGTCACCCTGCTGGAAAAGTCGCGCCCTATTCCACTGATACTTTCACACGCTGATATTATGCTTGAGGGGGGGTCATGGGTAGCTGCGTGGCAGCCAGATATAGACTACCAGCTTACAGACAAACTTGTCCTGCGTGTACATACCCATGAACTTCGACGCTGCATTACGGTCGCGTCCTTTTATGGCCCGAAAACAAGACATGCCTATCTTATTTCACGGAACATTCAACAGAGCTCCACCCGACAGTACTACTCACTTTTCTTTTGTGGCTACCAGCTGTGGACCACATACACTAAGGGACTAGTTACAGCCCTGGTCAGTCTGCCAACCTCACCCGAGTGGGTATTCCGAAGCCTGCAGCAAGGCAGGGACTCAGAAGTAGTCGCTATTTTGCCTGGTACATATTTCGCTCGGACTTTTCCCCATGTCTGGTTCTCACTGGAAAACAAACGGCGAATTAAGGCACCATTGCCACGTTGGATATACGCAAGGCACTACAACCATTACTGGTGGTGGCCGTAATTGTGACTGAATCCAGGCCGACTATACATAGACTTTTTGTACATATTCTTGAGTAATGGGTGTTGGTATTTGTGTCTATTCGTTTTGTCGTCTCTATGCTTGTTTCTGTGTTGTTTGTAGAGCATTGTGTGCAGGCCATGTCGCGCCCACGGAGAGGCCGGCGACGAATCCAGCGACCCCTCACCTGTGCACGGTTGGAGGCAAGCCCGCGGGGTGTCGCTTGTCGCCTCGATGACGCTCCTGGCTACTGCTACACATGCATCCAACTGGACATCGAGGTGGACCAGTCTGACTTCGTCTGAAGGGACTTCGACCTGGGTGCCGCGCCGCATCGTACCTGGCTGACATACCCGTCCCCGCCGACGGCTGACACCTGGTTCACGTTGCTGGAGGACACACGCCCCGTGTCACTTATCCTTGCACACGCAGATCTAGTCCTCCCTGAAGGACTGTGGGTTCATTCATGCTACAAGAATGACTATATTCTTGACAGGGGACTGCTTTTGCAGGTGCACACATATGAGATACATCGTTCCTTTTGTGTGGCCTCAACGTATGGACATGGACGTAAACATGCGTATATTATTTCTCGCCATATACGGCAAGCCGCCATGCGACAGTACTGTACTCTATTCTTTTGTGGGTATAAACTTTGGACGTCTCATACCAAAGATGTGCAACAAGGACTACAGGATATGCAAGAACCACCCATGTTCATGCACTCATGGACAGGAGGTGATTCGGATGCGGTTGTTCCTGTAACTCGAGACTATCACGCTTATCGCAACAGAAACATTTGGGGTTCCCTACGCGCAGGCCGTCACATTTGGGCCCCCTTGCCACGGTGGATTCGAACCATGCATCGCAATCATTATTGGTGGTGGTCGTGAGGAGGACTCCTATGCCATGGGAGAACTGTTTGATTTTCATGTGTTTATGCTGTATGTTTCGGTGACCCTGGTGACACTGATTTCACTGTCGCGCTATATTTGCGGGCAGAGTGAGAATTTTCCCTCTAGGGGGCATCCAGAGGGTTTTTCGCTCACTCCTGGCTCACCTTTTTGAAATGGGCACGTGTGTGTTGTGGTCTACTGTGCATGTTGTTTTTGTTGGGGGGAGAGATGTTGTGTGTTTTATGTATGTTTTTGTTATACATATGTTTTATGTATGTTTTTGTTTTAGTTTTATGTATGTTCTGTTTTCGTTTGTGTTAGGGTCGTCGTGGTTAGGTACTTGGGTTTTGATGAGACTTTGCAGTCTCAGAGGGGGAAGATGTTGTGAAAAATCCTTGAACCTTAGGAGAATACACATAACATTATAATATTATTATAATTATTATTATTACATATATATATTATTATTATTATTATAAGACGTGGTGTAATGATTAATTGAAGATAATATATATATGAGATATATATATATATAAGAACCACATTGGAGTCAGAGGGAATGGTTATAGGTTTATTGGTTATTATAAACATTCTCAGTAATCGGAGGGCGAAGTAGGGGAATAGTCTGGGGATCCAGGGCCATAATCAGAGGGAGAAGAAGGAATGTAATCTGGGGTTCCAGGGCCGGAATCAGAGGGAGGAGATGCCAAGGCAGGACTGAGAGGACGGATATAGGCATGAGGCACTGGAGGAGGAGGAGAAGCGGGAGTCCCGAGCTCAGGGTTGCAAAGCTCAACATGAGGACAGCCATCAGTTTGGGTTCTCTGATCCACGAGGTTAGGCAGAGGGGTTTGAGTCGAGGACGTGCTAGTAAGAGGCCCTCTCACAATATGGAACAGCAGATGAGGATGCTCGGGGAGGTCAGGAGAACAGAGCTGTTCCAGACACGTAACGAGCTCATGGGTGATATGAAGTAGCTGGAAGCGGCGATAGCTTTCCATGACATCAGCGGCCATTGGCCTTGGGTAGGGAGACGGACGAGGATGGTGAGGTGTGGACCTGATAGGGCGACTAGCTGGCTGATGCGAGGGATCTGAAGGGAGATAAGAGGAGTTAGAGGAGATAGAGGAACGGGAGCTTGAGATAAGTGTAAACAAGCCCAGCCTGACCAAGGACAGGCTGAGATCATAGCATGAGATCATAGTATGAGATCATATCAAAATTCAAGCAGTTAACAGATTAGAGGAGTCAGCAAAGAACTCCATTGTTTTTGTACACAAGTAACATTATAGTAGCAATAGCTTAATAATAATGACAACAGTATAGCAGTAAGAGTTTAGCAGGAGTTTAGCAATAGTGACAATATAAGATGACAAATAGATAAGAGCTTTCTTGTATGAGAAATAATTTAGATAAGAGCTTTCTTTTAACATAATAACTTTTGACATAAATCAGACTCATAGAGTGACTTATAATTATTAAAAATTATGTATAGTAGAAAATAGCAAAGGAGAAACTTACCCATTGTAGTTGAATGAAGGATTAAATCTTCAGGACGTCTGGCACGGAAAAAAACTGAGAGGCAAATGTAACTTTGACCAGGGAGTGAAGCTCTTTTTTGAGCACACTTTTTAATAACAAAAATTGTTGTTTAGGCATAATTGTTATGGCGAATGAAGAAGACCCAGGGTCACAGGCCTGGGCTCCCGGGCCTGGGTCCCGGGGAACTAAGGGGAGGAAAATCCATAAATGGGCATATGGGCAAAAGGTGAAGGAAAAACAAGGGGACTGCAAGGAACAGGACGTTACAAAAACATATGAGATGATTCCGGTAAATAAGATGACATAATGAAAAGGTGATGTGAAAACCGGTCTGTGAGGGGGGGGGACCGATAAGGAGGCGCGTGGAAACGTATATATAGAGGAGAATTTTTGGGGCCAAATGTGTATGCGTAAAAAATCCTGTAACTCTGCAGGTCCGTCCGGAGGGTTTTTGTTTTTTGCATGCCGATGCTCTTCATGAAGATGCTTTTTTTCTTTTTGGGTTTTTTGGGATTTCTTTTGTTACTTTCAAATTGGCAATTTCTCTTAGAGAATTGTTAGCTGATTGACCACAATAAAGAAGTTTGCTCATTCTCATCCAGGTCTGAGGCGTTTTCCCATTGTTTTAATTCGTATTAATGGTAGTGCTATCAGTAAATTAAGTTTTAGTAACAATTATATAGTATAAAAGCATTATAAAGTATATCAGTATAATTCACCCTGATATGTGCCGACTTGGAGACGGGCTCTAAGTTCCGACAAGTGACTGGATAAATCGATGACATTAAGAAAGAGTGTGTATACAGTAGGAGGCAGCCAAAAACGTGGCAAAAGGATCAGTGGAGGCATTCTGATAAGCTTAAGGGAAAAGAGAATGGTGGCCAAAGTAATCACATCCCCACACCTTTTCTCATTCAAAGACCAACACATACACACACACACACACACACAAACACACACACAGCATATCACAAACCTCTGAAGCTACTCTGTCAACATCTTTCTGACAACTTTTAGCTGGTATATATACACTACACTGTATATACTATACTATATAAAAATCAATGGCTTTATTAGGACTCTTTCACTGATTATTTTTAGCTTAAATATTAATACTCCTACTATTAATATAATAATCATAATTAAATGATTGCACAAAAGGTTGCATTCTGTAATCCCTTCATCTTTCTGAAGACAGCAAATATATCTGTCCATATTCCTAACCATATAATCATTAATCATGTGTGACAGTCCTGGCGTAGCAGCCAATGGCAATGAAAGCAATGTGGGTACAATATTTAGTATTTAAAGAAATAATTTGTGATTGTTTTTTATTATTAATGATTAAGATTACAGATTACAGATTATTTGTTTAATTTCACCAACTGGTGTGTTATTCCATCCAGCTCAACATTATCCAGGTATCCTGGCAACACAGTGACGCAGGTTGATTTTCACACCTGTCTCAAACCATTTCCTTACAGGTGTCATCATTGCTATCGAAACACTGCCTTCTGAGATGAGAGCAGGAGCCAGCATCGGCAGCAAGCAGACCCAGACAGTGACCAGGGTGCCAAGTAGAGTGCATTTACATTTACAACATTTGGCAGTTGCCCTCATACAAAGTGACTTACAGAAGTGTTTTATAGTCTCCATCAAAAAAAAAAAAATCCTGATGCAGGTACAAATAGGCCAGGGTTTAAAAATACTAAAAACCTAAAATCCTGTAGAGTGGATGGATTTTGTAAGTGTTTTTTTAAAGTGCTTGGTGAAGACGTACAGTATTCTTAAGCTGGTTTTAGACTGCAATTACAAGATTTTTTAAAGATTATTACTAGCCACAATGCTGGAGATGATCCCAATTAAATTGTGTGTGCTATCTAAGTTCTCCATATCAGATTTTACAATGAACACAATCTTAGAGAACTGTAATTAAGTAATGAATAACATATGATGGACCGTACTGTTAAGTACACAAAAACAATACACACCTGGGTAGTTTTACATTTAAATACAGTTTGTTTATATGGCAGTTTAAGCATGAGTAGGCTAGGTTTATTATAGAAACAACCACTATAGAAACAATAACCTATTATAACAACCAAATAGGACAGACATACCAGCCAAATACCAACCAAATACCATGCTGCTATATAAAAATAATTTACACCTATTGACCAATCAGACATGAGAGTTAAAGCATGCTGAGGTATTAATGAAAAATGTTTCGATTCTGATGTTCAGAACATTGTGTTGTTTAAAATAAAAAACATTTGTCAAAGTGCTCGAGGTAGTAAGGATATTTATCTGTTTATCACTTCCTCTACTGTATTTCTGTATTCCCCTATGAGTCCCATAATGCTGTTTTCTAACTGGTGGCTTTAAGCCAAGAGTTGCTGAGTGTTGTCAAGTGTTGTCGCTGTGATCACTGACATTTTAATAAAAACTTTCAGACTCTGCCATAGCAAAAGCAAAATTTGGCTGAAAATCATAAACCAGTGTGAAGTTGACTTTACTTTGTAATTTAGTTTGACTTGGCTGTCTGGACAGCTTGAGGACTGTTTGTTCCACCACCTGGGTGGCAGTAAAGAGCTTTCATACATGTCTTTATTTGACCTTGCAGGATGGCGGGTAAAGTTGACCTGTGCTATTGGCTCGTCTAGAATGTGTTGCAGGGTTTAAGTGCACAATCTGCACCAAATTTTTGTCTGAACTTTAATCTCTCAGGATCCTAATTAGTTTTAACTAAATTAGCTGATGAGCCTAATTACTTACATGCTTAAAATCAAGACCATAAGAAACTACGTGAAAGTTTAAAATGCTAAATCACTTGTTTTTCTGTTCCACTGTTCATGCACTGTCACCCACCCCAAAGGTATGCTAACAATATGTAGCTGCACAATAGTTAACCCTCAGAGCATATTCAAAGGTTCTCTGAAATTCATATCTAGAGTATGTGCTATGGTGGATTATATTTTGCACTTGCCTTTGTTAGCTCACTAGGCTGAAGCCCAATCAGACCTCCTGCACATATTCTTGCCATCCTGATTTCTGCTGACAGAGGGAGGGTTGAAGGCAATTTGCCACCCTCTGCATGGAGAACTCTCTCTTCCATTCAGAGCTCAGCATGCTAACTAACTTACATGACTACCAAGTCTCTAGAGCTGGAGGGAAAAGCTGGAGCACAGCAAGAAAAAAAAAAACCTAATGGAGAGTATGAAACTAAAATGGTCTACAGCTAATTAAATATTCTCTCAAGGGATTACCAACTGGTTATTTGCACCTCTCTGAGATTGTGATTTCCATAATCATATTACAACTGGAAAGTTTTTTCCTCTTTTGACATCAAATCGCCAATTAAAGAAAACAATTGGAAAAGTCGGCAGGGAATCAGATGAAAAAAACAAATCACAAGTAAAAACTTTATATATATAAAATTAAAAAGTTTAACAGGACCAACAGTGACCACAGTGAAAAACACTTTGATATGAACACATGGCTTAACATATTAAGTGACACACTGGAACACAAACACTGACAAAAATCAAGCATCGCGTCAGTTCAGGCAGGCCTCGTAGTCAAGTGCATCAGCTGCTAATCATCCGTTTCCGGCGCGCACCAATCCGGTACGACTTCCGTAATTTCCGACCCTTTAAATTCCCTTTTCTCGACCCGCTTCTCGCGCACCGCTGCTGCTTCATTTCTAATCCCCCCTCCAACCCCGACTCCTCCCAGCCAGAACCCGTCGTCCAGTCCATTAAGTTACCTTCACGTATGCGTGTCTCTTTCCCTCCTTCTTCTCCCCTTCCCCTCTCCCCCTATCCTATTTACCAATCTTTTCAAAACTGCAAGCAACCTTTCAATAACATGCCGTTCATGGTTCTGATTCTGTTGCCATTGGGGGGTCTCTTCGATTCTCCACCCGCCGCTCTCCCCACTCCATGCGCGCGGAAGGCGCGCGGGAATATTTGCCCAGAACAGAACCATACCGCCAACACTAACTGTATGCATATCGCTTAATAAACCTTCATTTGGTTTATTCAGTCAACCTTCTGACTGAAATGAAGATTCACACAGATATTGTTCAAGACTCAAATAATTTAAATCTGTGAAAAGCTAGTTGATGCAGTTTAAAGGTGGCCTGACACACGTATTTCATTACTTTTGTGGTAATGTCTGAAGTTTACCATGGACTCTGTAACATTTTGTTTGTGGAAAAAATGCCTTGGTTACCTTGTTTCAAGCCATTCTAGTGTGGTATAGAAAGCCTGCAGGAAGACTCAGCTCGATTTGCGCCAGTTCTCATGAATATTCAAATGAGCTATGCTGCTTGGCTACGATTGGCTAACCGCTAGGATATGAGAGCATGACTATTCATTCACCCAGCGCAATAAGTAGCCTAGGCTAGAGGAACTTTGTTTACAATCACCTTGAATTGCGGCAGAATGGCTTCTTCACAAGCCCGTTGACGTTCAGCCATCCTTGCTGTATAGGAAACTCACTGAGCTACACGAATTCTGGGGGCGCGGTCTCAAGTGGGAGAGCTCATGAATAGTAATGAGCTCAGTCACTCTGACGTCAGAGTGACCAGCTTTTCCAACTGACCTGATTTCTCCCCTTATTTCTTTTAAGTGGCTAGAACTGACCGGGAAGGTAGCAGGGAACCTTTAATAAAGTCTCAATAACCTTGGTGGTCTTTGTACTTAAAAAGACTACACACGGGTGTTAAAACTCCCAGAAGTTTTTTTTAAAGTCTTTTTTAAATGCAGCTTTTCAGGTGCCAGATTTACAGCATTGCTTAACATGAATACTGTATTTTCAGTAACTGTATAAACTATTAAACATTACATAATTTATCACTGATTGATCCAGAAATGATATTATTAAGAGAATGATCCCTTTACTGTGTACTTATATTTACATGTGAAATATGTATTAGGAACCACCTCACAACTGCAGAGTCCCTGATTTGATCCTTACTGTCTGTGTGGAGCTTTGCATCTTTTGCTTGTGGGGTTATTCTGGGTTCTAAGGTTTCCTTACCGACCACAAACATCTTAGTAACTGAACCATCTAAGCTAAATTGCCACTATGTGTGAATGTGTATACGCAATGGACTGACAGCCAGGGTATTTTCTGGTGTTTTTTTGTCTTGTAGTTTTATGTTTTATCTATTCACTGTTTTTGTTCTTGCATTGTTTGCACTAGGTTGCACACGATGCACTTTATGTGGCTAGTACAACTTATTTACAGTCCTTAGCTCTGTGTTGTTCTATGTAGCTCTATTTTGTTTTATGCAGCTCTATGTTGTTTTATGTAGCACCTTGGTTCTGGAAGAGCATATATATATATATATATATATATATATATATATATATATATATATATATATATATATATATATATCAGTATATAATGCTTGTCTCATTTCACATACTCATTTCAGCTACAGTATATACTGTATGGTTTTTGACGTGACGTGACGTGACTTGACTTGACTTGACTTGCAATCAATCAATCAATCAATCAATCAAGGAAGGATGGATGGGAGGAAGGAAGTATACTGATGACCACCCAAATATATTTTGCTAGTGGCAACATATGGAAAGAAGACATGGGAATTTGAAAAATTAGAAACTGCCTAGAGTTTCACTCAATAAGAGGAGCCATTTAGGAGAGAAAATCTGAAAGTAAAAATTCCTAGTAAAGCAATCTTTTTTCCTGCTGTATGATTTCAATTATTGTATGAGATTGCTTGCTACCCTGTAACTTCGATTTGTACATAAAAATATCCTAGAATACACCCAACCATCCCTGACAACACCCGGTTCTCTTCCAAGCTATTAGTTTAACAGCATTTCCGATTAATGAGGTGGCAATGAGGGTAGAGGCAGAGTATCACTGATGAACACTGCGCTGTTCTTAATATAATGCTTCGAATTTTGCATTTGTTTTCAGTTGATTGAAAGCAAACACTAATTAATGGATTCTATCACGTCAGCTCTATCTGACACTGATGTGAGGAGAAAACGTGGTATTTTCTGGATTCTGTCAAATCAATGCAAATGACTGAGTGCCTTCAGTTGTCTTTGCTTGCAGAGGCCTAGATAATTAATTGTATTTTTAATTGTGATGACAATTTTGTCTTCCTCAATTAACTGAACATAATTATCCGAATGAATTGTAAGCTTAGCTAATTGTTTAGCTTTCGGATACATATATTTGAGACTAAGCCTATTTTAAGACACTTTTAACTCATGACAGGCTTGGAATTGTTCTATTAGGAGACAAAAAATATTTCTAATAAAGAATCGTTTTGCAAAGAAAATTCTCTAATCTGATAATCAGAGATATTAGAAAATTCACTTACTGTCTTGGTAAATCTGATTGTAAAATAAATTTGCTGTATATTTTTCTCAAGCATTGCTGCAAGGTACAGTACTTGCTCTGCATTTATTTAGTATTAACCGGTTTAGTTATTTTTATTGTAATTTCCTTTTCCTTTTATGAATACGCTTATCAAACATATTTCTGAAATTTATTATGAATACTGAAAGTTAGATAGTGGATTAGCTACTCTATATTGCAGACTAGACAAGTGCATAAAAGAATAAGTGTGTGAATGTGTGTTCATGGTGACTTTTTCCAGACAGGGGACTATCCAGGAAGTATACCTGTTTTATGACCAGTGTTCCTGAGATGTCCTCCAGGTTCCTCTGGGAACATGACCAGGATAAAGCAATTTCTGAAGATGAACAAATGAATAAATAATAATACTAAAGGTAAAAGTATTTCCCACTTGCCATAGACTTATATCGTTGGAGTTTGACAGTAAGTATGGTCACACCCCCGTAAAGCCTGTAATAAGAGACTTAACCTATCTGCCCCGATCCTATTCTCTGATGGCAGCCCTAACAGTCTGGACCTGCCAGAGCAGTGCTGTTTTACTTCCATTATTGCTTTAACCTAACATGAGAACACAAAAGGCCACTTCAGAGAATTGGGGCAGGCTACACAAGCACAGACTGGCTATATTCTCTCAGTAGGAGGCACTTATAGAAGGAATGGGATGCTTGTTTCAGTGCTAAGCCTTTTACATAGCCTAAGAGGGTTAGAGGATAGAAAGCAAATGGTGAAACTGTCCTGTTGTTATAGTTCCTCTGGCTAATAAGTGTCATCTTTTACAAAAGAATGGACTTTCAGATCCAAGCCATCATTTGTGTCTGTTACAGCTGATCACACAAAGGTGAGGCTGAATTAAATAGCATTTCTGTCAAACAGCTATGAATGAGCTGTGTGTGGGAGAGCAGAAACCACCATCATAATCTCCCCTGACATGCTATTCTACATTACTTCATTACTATTGTCCTCATACAACAGTTTCTGATAACATTCACTTGCCTCAGAAGACTTGGGGTCACTTGGCAGATGTTTGGTTTTCCCTATTTAAATCTCCATTAGTAGTCTCAGAGCAGGACGTCAGAACCGATTCTTTGCCTTTGCAAATGCTGCATGCTCGCAGTAAAAAAGAGAAGGACTAAAGGAGATGGAGATAAAAAGGTTTAGATCTTGAAAGGATTCTGGAAATTAATTCCCTAAGCTAATGATAGAAGAACTCTCTGAAAGAACTGAGAAGATGGTGCACAGTGTCTCTAAACTCTCCTGCTTACAGTACAACCGGCCTTTGAAACCTTTTTGGCACACATGGATTTCCCACTATGAATAGACAGAAAAAAAGGGATTCCTCCCCTCACCACTGATACATAGAATATAAATGGCAGTTTTGTGTGACACTTATTTGTAATAGGGATATTCATTTACTATAGGATGTTGACACTTATGAAGATCTTTCTTCCAGATCATGCATCTGTAGTACAATAGAATGTCAAGCCAAGAAGAATGGTTTCGATCTCTAAGCCATGTTTATTAAAATATTGTTTACCACATAGATAAATTCTAATCATTGCTAAATGATACACTATAGCGTTCCAGGCATGTGATTTTTCTTTAGCAGTTGCTATATTCTGGGACTAAATTGCTGGATTCGCTCCACAAAGTGAAAGCAAATAAAGGAGAAAGATTCTAAAAATCTTATTCTTGAGGATAGAATAAACTGTACTTCAACAAAGCTGATGTGATTCTTATGTACTGTCCCCTGCTCTACTATCCACAGAAAACCTAGCGTGCCTATTTGAGAAATTGATCAAAGCATTTAAAAGCACAAAATCCCAGGAACAGATCATGTACTGTAACTGGGCTGTCTTTGAAAAAAGATATTTATATTGTGTTCATTTTGGGGGTGCAGTGACTTAGTGGTAATCATGTTTGACTCACACCGCTTAGGTTGGGTGCCTGAGCCCATGTTCTCCCAGTGCTTTAGGGGTTTCCTCCCCTAGTCCATGAGGTACCAAACATGGACGGATGTATAGATGGATGTTAATTTTTTGCATCTACAATGTCAGACAGGAAGTATGATCACATAACACCAATTTTGGCCTCACTTCACTGGCTGCCAGTGTATTATAGGGTTCAGTTTAAAGTGCTTTTATTTGTTTTTAAATCTTTAAATGGTCAGACTCCGGCATACCTTACGGAACCGTTTCACCCCTACAGTCCTGCCCGTTCGCATAGGTCAGCTGTTCAATTGCTTCTTGACACCAAAAGGTCAAAGAGGAAGCTAAGAGGAGACCGTGGCTTGTCTGTTGCTTCTCCTAGGCTATGGAACAACTTGGCTCTGTACATCAGACAGGCACCCACTGTTTCCTTATTTAAAAACGCATTTCTATTCCCTGGTTTTTATTTAATTCTGAATTATTGCTGTTATTGTTTTATTTTGTTACTATTTCATTATTTTATTATCTGTATTTTATGATGTACAGCACTTTGTGTTCAGCTTTGGTTGTTTTAAAAGTGCTTTATAAATAAAGTATTATTATTATTATTATTATTATTATTATTATTATTATTATTATTATTATTATTATTATTATTTGTGATTAACAAACGTTTTAAAGAGTGTTATTTTAGATTTTTGTGAAATGAAATTCAATGAAATGAAACGACAATGTGGGTTAACTGTAAAAAGCCCATCACTGTGCATTCACACAGCCTATCGGTGGCAGTCATGTCAGGTGATTACACTGAGTGACACACTCCCAAGGTTTAATCTCCATATGGGCTAATATCTTTCGGCCTCGGGTGACGTTTCCTCGGTGCATCATCAGTAGGCGTGTTACAGACTCAGTCGTGGGTGTAATGAATGTAAATGAAGTGGATTATTTACTCTATCATCATTTTTCTACTAAAGTGTGACAGATTGAACGCACGTTGTCCAATCAAAGTACAAATTCATTTAGCTCATTTTGGCCCTTATACAGAGCAAGTTTAAATGTATCTCATTTAAACAACTGAGCATCTGAGGGATAAGGGCAGCTTCAATATTCAAAATGGCTGCGATGATGCAGTGAGAAGATCAGAAATGAAATGATACCTGAAGTTGGAGATACACAAATCATAATATTTATTTTCCATGAACCAAGTTTGTTGTATTGCCCATCAATGAAGTAAGCACAATGCACATTGAAAATGTCAACAGACTTGAAGCTAACCAAATCATGTGGTCCCAAAAAACAAGTCTCAAGCGACTCCCTGCTCTTCATCACACTCACCATCTTCATTAAGTCATCTGTTATCTTTCACAGTCATTATCCCAAGCAACATACATCTAACAGCCAGCATCCACTTTGTTTTGACCTTTACCAGATATCCCAAATCTCACAAAATCAGGTTAAAGTAAATCGGTTCCTTATTTAATGGTTTCTATTCTTAATCTGTTCTGTTTCAAGCAGGAATATTAACACCAGACAGATCTTATCCCTAAGACTAATCAGGGCACTCTGAAATTTAACTGGGTTATCTAATGTATAAATCCTGCAATGAAGTGGAGCATTATGCCAAATGGATAGCAAAATAACTTTCCCCATGACCTTGCAACCAGATGAAAACCAGGTTGCTTAATTTATAAAACAGATAAACCTTGAAGGATTAGTAATGAGCAACTAAGGGGACATTTAATAACACTTGCAATAACTGCAGTACAAGTGATGACTATAGTGCTGTAGCTAAAGCTTTAGAAGGATTTTCGAGTCAAACACATCATTAAGTCATCTAAGTGTAAAATGTGTGTAAAACAGTGTAAAAAATATGCAAAAATATGCATTATATCTCATATATATCTCATAATGTTGCACCAACAGGGCTCACACTTGGTTAAACAATTAAAACAGAGTTACACTAGGCGCATAATGCAGTGATGCAGTTTGTCTACTGCACAAAATATTTGTAGATTTAAGCATGGACAAACCATTTTTTTCTTTCTCTCTTTTGTGAATCCTAGACAAGAAAACAGTTAGGAAAAAAGTCCCTGATGTGGAAATGTCACAGCACGATGTGTGAAATGTGGCTCTGACAGTTGCTCATTCTGACTCGAGTTCATAATCAGTCTCAACAACAGCTGTGCACAGTACTGGATTTTAATCTTCATGCAGTTATTATTTCTATTTGTACATACCCACAATTCTGTATATTCAGTAGGACGAAGTTGATTCCACTTCACAAAAATATAAGCAAACCCTTAGCCTAATTTAAACTACTCTGACCAGTCACTTGCTTAATGAATTAACTTTATCAGGGCAACTTTGTTTGTTGCTTAAGCTTTATATCTGACTGCTCACACACACGAAAGCAAAAAAACCTCTCACTTGTACAACTTTTTGCTGTTTAGAAACCAATATATGTTCAAACCTAGTGGTGAATTTGAATTTATTAACATTCATATTTTAACAACTGCTCAACAAATATAAATATAAACAACATAAAGAATTATATAAGAACTGCAAAATTTACCCGTACCTTGATGCATACAGTAGATGAAGATAACTTCTAAACACTACCTGTATCATTAAAACCATCTAATTTAAATCCTACTGCTACAATGAAAGAACATGCATTAAGCCTTGGATTTCCAATTTAGTATTATAGCCATAAGGGTAATACAGTTCTGTGGGAAAATAAAACAAGACATTGTGCGTGTGTGTGTGTGTGTGTGTGTGTGTGTATTGGCAATTGGCAATTTAAAGCTGCTTATATCTGTTTCAAAGTGTCTTTCTCAAGAACTTTTACTTTATCAGTAATGCTGGTATGCTGATTAAAATGCCTCTTGTCCCGGTGAGCTAAATTACAGACAGACACCATTATATAACACTACGAATTTGATTGCAATCAGACCTCTAGAAGAATCTGTTAGGCAAGCTGTTGTTTCAGCATGTACGCCTAGTTTATGTAACCTCGAGCTTAGCCTGAAAATGACAGTGTACAAGGAAAAAAAAAGTTCAGTGTTTGCAAGTTTTTCCACCTGTAAGCCAACATGATGATAATTAAGACTGAAAAGCTCAATAAAGTCTTCATCATACCAGCAGGATGCCTTCTGCAAGAAGTAGGTTGAAATCCGCTGTAATAGAGAAACTTCATTAACCTATAGCAGTCTCATTTTTTTAACAGCTGGGAGATGCCAGATTAGAAGAGGCTTACTCATTCATTATTTTTTGAGCTTGAAATAAATTGGAAAGGGGAAAAAACAAGATGCGTAGAATTGTAATGGTCTCAAAATGATTGGGAGCAGCAGCTAGAAAAAGCTCTGTCTTGCATTCTGTTCAAACACAATGCCAATAAACTGTAACGTGTGAAAGCTCCTAAACGGATTACTATCAGGATTAATAATGTGAGGGGCGAACACAGGAAGAGAGGATTATCCATGTAGCTTTGAAGTCAATTTGAGGAGGAAAAAATTGACTTGGAATGCTCAACACCTCATTTGGAAATGCTATGGCAAGCTAAATGACAAAATAGGAGCCAAGAAAAGTTATAAAAAATATGCAGCGGCATATGAACACTAAGTAGCTTTGGAAATGCTTCCATCAAATGCTTCATGTTTTCGTCATAGTGGTGAGCTTCAGAGAAACTTATTGAAAATTACACTTCACTGTTCATCTATACTTTGTGTGCTTGACTTGTACTATTACATCACATATTTACCAAACACGGACAGAAATGCAAACAGACAATATGAAAACTCTACCTTGGTTCAATGTGTGTCCTATCTGGCATTGCAGAATGGCTAATTACACTATGATATGGACAAAGCGCATTCTCATTAGTCTGACTCAGGAAACCTTAATCATGTTGAGGTGGATAGGGAACATGGCATTGGAGCATAGAATCAATTACTGTGCTCCGTCAAAATTAGTGGCCTGATAGTAGCACTACTTATTCCTCTAGAGCCAGAGAGGGAGAAACTAGAGAGAGAGAAGGACACTGTGTGTGTGTGTGTGTGTGTGTGTGTGTGAGCAAGAGAGAGAGAGAGAGAGAGAGAGAGAGAGAGAGAGAGAGAGAGAGAGAGAGAGAAAGGGAAAAAGCCGATGAGATCAATGAAAATGTCATAATTCACTCATTGTGGTGTGAAGCTTTATTTTTGCTCGATCAATAGTGAAGCTTTACTTTGTTCACCTTCTGTGATTTGCGTTTCAATAAAAAAATCGAGTATGAGTAGTATATGAGTAGTAAGTGATAGCCTCTTCCAATCACACATTTATGGCAATCAATAGAGGTGTCTAACAACTGCCAATGCCATTGATTTCTCAAAGGAACAACAATTACTCATGCTGCACACATGTGAGACACATCTGAGCGTAAAAACAAAAGTAGGTCGAAACCTGACTGAAGTCTCATTCCACACTGCTTTATAGTCTAATACATTTCCAAACAGTCCCTTGGGGATTAATAAAGTGCATCCATCCATCCATCCTTCTATCCATCCTTCTATCTATCTATCTATCTATCTATCTATCTATCTATCTATCTATCTATCTATCTATCTATCTATCTATCTATCTATCTATGCATGTGTGTGATGTCTTCTTTCATGCAGACACAAGGATGTGGTTAGATATGAAACCTGCAGAAGGCCCTGTACAGTATATTTACAATATTATTTATTTCTTCTTAGTAACTGTTAACTAAAAAATGGGAACTGGGAGTTGAACCAAGTTAATTAGCATAGGCAACTACAAAAATATATATATAAATAAATATATAGGGTTTTTTTCCTAGTATCCTGGTGTTTCTGAAAATAATAGGATTTATATCTAATTTAATAAAAAAATAAAAATAAATAAATAAATAAATAAATAAATAAATAAATAAATAAATAAATAAATAAATAAATAAACAAATAAATAAATAAATAATACACAATTAGTAAATTATTAGAAGTCATTAGTTATAGCTTAGGTTACTTTAATAACAATCCCATGAATTTAGGGTGCAATTAAAGAGAAGTTTGTTATCTTTAAGGAGAAGTCTATAGGCAGGTTCTGAACTCTGTGGTAGTTGCAATGAGCATGAGTCGACATATCCGATGCTCATTTCTTTTTAATTGAACCCTGGTGCATTTTCCCTCTCAGCTCGGATCTTCTGAGCAGAGGTAAAAGAGCTAAATAATTGTCTCGGTCCACTTCTGAATGAACTCTAAGTTCGATTATAGTGTGTGAGAAAGTGATTCGAATCGACCCGTCTCAGAATCAACCCGACTCTGAATCAAACCAAACTGAAGAACAGATGAAGTGAGAGTATTCATTTCTCTCTGATACAGACACAGCGCATGAAGTAATGGGTCTGAAAGTGTGACAAGTTATCAAAATGTGCTCACTGCGGATTAGCTGCAAGCCTGAAAGCTTTACAACAGGCGGTTATTTTTCCAGATGCAGTTTTGCAAAGACATATCAATTTAAGACCAAATGGAACAGCCTTGTCAGCACATCATGGCAGTCTGTCTCACTGCTAACACATTGCTGTGCAGTTATTTAAGACCAGTGTCACAGTAAACATGTAATGATTTGGTGCTGTGAAGTAAAACAGATTTTTTTTCACCATGTCTGCACAAACTGAGAGGTTTCTTGCCACATCTTGTACATTCTTGCCTCGGTGGTTGACGTTTGTAAGGAAACAGGGTCGAATTTGAGTGTGTTTAAACATTAATTATAGCTAAAAAGCATTAAAACAGGCAAAACAGGGCAAATCTTTCTCTCTCCATAGAAAATGTTTGGCATCGTTCCCTGTTTTTGATATTAAATGATGTTTAAATTTGAAATGTAATTGTAAATGACAGCTGTAGTTGAATGAGTGTAACTCAATATCTTTATAGCAACTCGCATTTAGCTCATCCCTCCCCGCACTCACACACTAGATAGATATTATTCAAATAGTGCTTTAGATCTGAGTAGTTCTCTCATCCTGTTGAGGTCAGTCCACTGACTTCCTGATGCAGCAAGAATCAATTTCAGAAATCTTGCTGCTTTTCTTTTTCTCCATTCAAGGCGTCTGAAAAACATTATCTACACAATCTGTGTCTCTGCTTCTTCCGCAGATGTATAAACACCTTCCTTTCAGACAGTATCTTGGATTACACCTTTTCTCTTCTACTTATCTTGAATTGATTTCTTTTCTTTTCTTTTTCTTGTTTTTAATTTAGTTACACTGCTAAATAGCCACATGTACAGTAAATCTCAGCGTACATGTGTTGTGTGATTTTGGGTGGATCAAATGAATGTCAAATGATAGAATAGAAGCCTTTATTTTGTCACATATACTATATAACAGTAGAAATTTTTAAATAAATCACAGTGAAATTATATTTTTACATATCCCAACTTTGGAGGTTAGGGTCAGAGCACAGGGTCAACCATGGTACAGCACCCCTGCAGCAGAGATTGTTAAGGGCCTTGCTCAAGGGCCCAGCAGTGGCAGCTTGGCACTGTTGGTGCTTGAACCCCAATCCTCCACTTGATCCACCACTTCCCAAATGAACAAATGACTTAAAACGATCTGGTTTAAGAAAAATCTAGATTCAGATGCTGAATGGACTGATGCAAATAGTTATTGTAACTGATGACCTTGTCCTGTGATAAAACGTCCATCCTGATGAGCATGGTCGATTCTGGGATAAACCCCTCCCCCTCTACAAGGCGTGAAGCCTAACTAAATGGATGAATGATAATAAAACAGTATAAATCGTATGCTATGGCCTAACCCTAACACTATCTATTCACTGAAAGCCAATGGGATTTTGGAATGGTCGCTACAGCAATTGGTAAGAATATCTTTTGGTAGAATGGTGTGCAGAACTTGATGTTTTTTCAGAGACTTGACAAAATCTCTGCCAATGAACTATTTGGGAGGTGGCCAAACACCTGGCTAAGACACTTTATTTATTTTAGCTTGGAACATTAGTGTTATTGCCAAAAAAAGGAATGGGCAAAGGCACTCGAGTGTACTCTTTCCCGGTTTGCTAGTTAATACATTTAGGATTTGTTCACTTTTTGTTAGTCATGGTTTTCATTTCTACTGTAGTTCACCATTCCAGTACAACCGAACTCACACCACCGCCTACATTTAGTCGCTGTACTGGGTGCTTCCCGGTCCACATGACAGCTTACATGACATTACCAATTTTTCATCGAAACGTATATTTATGCAAATAATGAATATCTTTATAAAATTCAACACAATTACGCCAAACTGGCAAAATACTAAGGGTTCAGTTTATAATTTGTTTTATACATTTTTTCATTTATTTTTTTATCAGTGTATTTATAGTGACTGATCCAGTTTGACAAGAAAGAAACAAAAACAGCTAAACTGAAACGATTAACAACTAAACTAAAGCCTATAATCAGCACTAATGTGGACAATAAGCCTGCAAAAACACAAAATTTAACCTCGATCGCTGCAGACTAAAAGGTCTAATAATCCACATTCCCCTGAGACACAGTAGAATAAATCGAACAGATGCATGATTAATCAGAACTGCTGGATGGAGCTGGTTAGAGCTAAATTACTGCATGCACTCTTGCAGGTCAATATCAATATTTCCCTGCTCAATTCAGAAATGCCGATAACGCTGTAAATGTAGAGGAGATTTTTGTCTGCATAAATAATAGCCATTCTAGAATCTGGTTAGGCCTGCCATTTTAAAATACGTTTAACCCAAAACACGAATAATAAGCATTTTGTTACTATCAATTTGCACAGCTCATAAAATAGTCTATACTCTCAAAGCGCATCTATTTTGCCTTTCAGCAGATATTAACTTCATTTTTCAAACAAATTCTGTGGTATTTGGAAAAAGCATCATGAAGCAGCACCAGCATAATCTGAGTAGTCGCATAAATGAACAGATAAAGGATTTCATTCAGTACATTGTGTAATACAATATAAAAAACTAAATAAATAAATAGATAAATAAATAAATAAATAAATAAAAATGCTAGTGCTCAGTATGCAACCAACCCTACCGAGACCAACGCCTCTAGCCTGCAGACAGTAAAGAGCAGCAGAGTGAAAAACCTCAAGCACTTTCGGGAACAGTAGGCCTACAGCACCACTGGGACCTCCCAGAGTCATCTCCACTTACAACCCAAACACACACAAACACACACCCAAACATACGACTTTCTGACAACAGCCATACACATGAGGTTTAGGCATTTTGGATTCAATTACAGCAGACACACAGGAGACCAGGCACCATGGTTTAGTCCCAATTTAAGACGGCAAAACAAGCAGTCGCTGTCACCCGAGACACAGCTTCACACAGGGCATAGGCAGATCCCCGACAGAGAAAATCTTTTGTGGAATATTTAACACCCAGACACTGGTTCAATATGAAGCTTGGCTTATGAAAATGTTAGAAAGGAGTACAGTGCAGCGTTTTGAAAGAAATTTCACAGTTCATGTTTGTCATTTAAAAAAGAATTCACCAGGAAGTGTTTATTCGGTATAAAATAAACACAGTCGATTCTGATAGATATGCTACAGTATGTTCTCCTGCTCAAGCTGGCGTAGCTTTATAACATGAAAATGTATGCAGATGTCAATGAACTATAAATGCGTGTGGGGGTACTGTATGCAGCATGCTTTAGGTTCACAAATAAAATCAAGTAATAATATGATCTAATATTATCTTGACATGCACATAATACAATATTACATGTTTAGTCAACAGAATAGAATTTCTGTGTGGGCTATAGATTGCTTTTCAGTAGTGATTTCTTTTATAGTTTTATAATTGCTCATTGTTAACCATGTAATGTACAAACTCTAAGGTCCTGTGTAATTATTTTGAGTAAAACAAAAAGTAATTACAAAGACAGTGTAATTAAAGTACAGTCAAATTTTGAAGATGCTTTGGCTTTTAAGCAAATAAGGGTAGGAAACACTTCATGATTATTAACAGAACCATAGCTGGTTAATTATGTTCATATAAAATGGTGGCATGCACCAAGACAAAGCAGTAATTTAATTTAAATTAATTTAAAACAAAATACTTGACAGGTTCTAGATACTGTAATTAAAATGTAAAGTATTCTGTAATTGACAGAAAAAAAAATTACAAGCAGCAAATTAAAATAAAATAAAAATGAATATCTTTTTTTTTGTACTATTATTATTATTATTATTCATTCATTCATTCATTCATTCATTTTCTACCGCTTATCCGAACTACCTCGGGTCACGGGGAGCCTGTGCCTATCTCAGGCGTCATCGGGCATCAAGTATTATTATTATTATTTATTTATTTATTTATTTATTTATTTATTTATTTATTTATTTATTGTCAAGATACAAATTCCATTTATTCCAATTTACTTTATAAGGAAATGCCTGATTCTACTTGACCTCTTTTTACTTCAAATCATTTTCCAGTTATGATGGATTTTGTGTCATTTAGTGAAACTGTCAGCTATGTCAGTAAAATGAAACTATCATGGTACTTCCCATTTGTAGACCACATATAACTGCACTTTGGAGTTTACAACACATATGATTATTACTCAAAACATGAGCAACAGAAGTTTCCATAAAAGTTAACAGGAGCTTTGAATCTAGTTGTCTGTCCATGAGTAATGAATAAAACATGATGAGGAGTGAGTGCAGTTATAGGACAATAAATGTCTGTGAATTTTCAGATGAAAGCATGTCCCAAAGCATTACCACAGCAACAGGCTCATTTCCATTTATAGTTAAATTTAATGTTGGAGAATGTCTACGAAAAGTCGGCTGCTATAAACGATAACTCCTTCACCATCATTCAGTTTGTCATGTTACCAAGAAAATAAAGCACAACTCTACTTTCCACTTTTTCTTTACCTCTTTTACAAATTGCTATCATCTTAGACTCATTCCATAAATATTCAATTTATATTTAAGCTTCTTACAGAAAGTTTCATGAAATGATAATATGCTTTTCCGTGTCAGTTGTAATTAGAAGAGTGTTTATATAGTATGTGTTACTGGTAAATCTTTACCCTTCTTATCCTAATGGGTTCTGGGAACCTGAAACCTATTCCAGTAGACTCAGGGCACAAGGCAGGGTACACACTGGGCTGGGTACCAGGCTATTGCAGGGTACATCTGCACACACACTCACACAAACATGATTTTTAGAGATTCTAATCAGCAAACAATACATGTCTTTGCACTGGGGTAAAAAAAAAAAAAAACAAAGAAACATACAAACAAACAAAAAAAACTGAATACGCGAAGAACACCCCTGAGGCACGGGTAGAAGACACAAACTCCACACACACATAGCGTCAAGTGTGCTAGCCACTAAGCCACCATGCTCCCTGTTCCAAATAACTGTGTGTAAAGATGATGACATTTTCTTTCCGTACTCAAAAGATACTTTATTCACTTAAAAATCTCCAATGCAATATTCAAATTCAGCCTAGAAACATTCTTTTTTTTTTTTTTTTAAATAATCATTCATACTTTACAGAGACGTTAAAACATCCTATTTTGATTTCTAATTCTTATTCTAGTTTGAACCCTACAAATTAAAACATGAAATTTATCCTAAGGATAATATCACCTCAGAAATCCATTATTAACTACGTATTGCTTCCACTAGGGAAGAGCTAGGGATGTGGTAGCTACCAATTGGAAAGTTGTGAGTTCAATTCCTACGTCCACCAAGCTGGCACTTCTGGGCCCCTGAGCAAGGCCCTTAACGCTCAGTTGTATAAAAATGTGTCGTTCTGGTTAAGGGCGTCTGCTAAATGCTGTAAATGTAACTAACACTCTCAGTCCATGTGAAATAATAGTATTTTTTTTTTTGTCTTTTTTATGTTTTCTTGTTTGTTTGTTTGTTTGTTTGTTTGTCTTTTTAAAGTAAAGACTTGAAATAATTTAATTGGGTCTTTTCATCGACACACCTTCTAGGTTCACAATGATGAGGTTCATTTAGAGTGTGAGTTTAAATGACTTATTTAGCCGACAAGTTTACAAGATATAAATGCAGCATCTTTAGTGCTCTTGTGGAATATAATGCCATTCTTTAGAAATGGCTTCAGATTTAACTGTGGCTTCTATGATGGCTGTTTGTATAAAGGGAGGAGGTGGAATTGCTCATTCGGTGGTGCTTCGTTAGTCCATACTTGTATGTAATGACCTTCATAAGCGCATTCATTAAACAGCTTCACTGGAACAGTATGTTCCTGACCTACTGTACTTTTAATTAATATCTAGATTTACTGTTGCTGCTATTTATGGGACATCATGAATCATTAGTCGTTCGGTAACACAGACTAAGCAGCAGTGTTATCTAAATACAAATGAATGCACAATCATGATTATATGAATAGTCTGTGATTTACCAGCAACACCACTGGTTTAATATGACAAAATTATTCCTGAAAATGTGTGAGCACAGTAGGAATCAGGAGAATGAATGCATACATGTGTAAGAGCAGGCTGTCAGACGGTTCAAACAGTAAGAGTGCTTTGGGCTTTATGGTAATTCATATAATGTATGAAATTGTATAAAAGAATTAGTACGCTCAGGCTCCCGAGTGGATGATCACACGCTCCTGAGAGATCATCAGTTTGACACCCACCCATGACCAGCAGTCCAAGAGAGAAGAGAGTACATGCTGTGCTCTATGGTAGGACGGATGCATATTATTCTCTTTCATGTCATTTAAAGTGTCACCGGAAAAGTGTAGGAGTTTGTGAGCTCGTGTATGTGGAAGGTAGATGTAGTAGTAGATAGCACTTCTTTATTCTAAAAGTGTTCTGGTGATGCAGTTCAAGTAGCAGTTTGGAAAAAAGTGTCGGCTGGCTTCATGTGCCATTAAAGAAGCATGCAGTAGGCATCGTTTGATCGAGAGAGCAAGGAATGGCTGGAAGTTGCCAAATAACCTAAACAAATCCTAATGAAATACAGATCAATCTAGTAGCATCTACTCACAAGATCAGTTGCTCTAATCAGAAACTTTAACTTTAATGCCCGGCAATGGTCTTGATTTAATTCCACATTGTCTTACCTACTACTGTGGACTTAACAAAATACTTTGATTTCTTGTGCATTTTATGTGCGATAATCTTTTGTCATAGAATTTGTACCACTGACACAAGCCCTTTTAAACCAGAGCAAGCCCTAAAGGAATAGGACTCAGCTGCGATAACAAGTGAAAACTCACAGACAACAAGATAAAAACAGGTTTGCATGAGACAATGTGTGACAAGAAGAAGCTAAACAAATGCACATTTTTTACACCTCTAACCCTTTCTCCTTTTGTGTCATGTCTTGCACGTGCATATGTCAGGCTGGAGCCTCCCAGACACAACACCTGTGAGCATGTGACAAGTTTCACCCATGTTTTCTTCACCTGACATAGAAATATGTTATTGTCAACATTATTTTCAGAGCATGTTTTGGGTTTAGGAAACATTCATGCACTGGCCTATTATAAGAGTGAGTGAGTGAGTGAGTGAGTAAGTGAGTGAGTGAGTGTGTGAGGGAATGAGTGAGTGAGCGAGTGAGTGAGTGTGTGTGAGTAAGAGTGAGTGTGTGAGTGAGTGAGTAAGAGTGAGTGTAAGTGAGTGTGTGAGTCAATGAATGAGTGAGTGTGTGAGTGAGTGAGTGAGTGAGTGAGTGAGTAAGTGAGGAAATGAGTGTGTGAGCGAGTGAGTGAGTGAGTGTGTGAGTAAGAGTGAGTGTGTGAGTGAGTGTGTGAGTAAGTGAGAGAGTGAGTGAGTAAGCGAGTGTGTGAGTGAGTGAGTGTGTAAGAGTGAGTGAGTGAATGAGTGAGTGTGAGTGAGTGAGAGTGAGTGAGTGTTTGTGAGTGTGTGTAAGAGTGAGTGAGTGAGTGAGTGAGTGTGAGTGAGTGTGTAAGAGTGAGTGAGTGAGTGTGTAAGAGTGAGTGAGTGAGTGTGTGTGAGTGAGTGAGTGTGAGTGAGTGAGTGAGTGTGAGTGAGTGAGTGAGTGAGTGTGTGTGTGTGTGTGTGTGTGTGAGTGAGTGTGAGTGAGTGAGTGAGTGAGTGAGTGAGTGAGTGAGTGAGTGAGTGAGTGCGTGTGAGTGAGTGAGTGAGTGAGTGAGTGAGTGTGTGTGTGTGTGTGTGAGTGTGAGTGAGTGAGTGAGTGAGTGTGAGTGAGTGAGTGAGTGAGTGTGTGTGTGAGTGAGTGTGTGTGTGAGTGAGTGAGTGAGTGAGTGAGTGAGTGTGTGTGTGAGTGAGTGAGTGAGTGAGTGAGTGAGTGTGTGTGTGTGTGTGAGTGAGTGAGTGAGTGAGTGAGTGAGTGAGTGAGTGAGTGAGTGTGTGTGTGTGAGTGAGTGAGTGAGTGAGTGAGTGAGTGAGTGTGTGTGTGTGTGTGAGTGAGTGAGTGAGTGAGTGAGTGAGTTTTACCCAACTGCTAACTGTTGTATATATATAATAAGCAACACGCTGTATTGACTTGGACAAATTAAACTGAATACATAGTCCATAAACAGATAAGAACAGGGGGTACAATATATTTGGTCAACCAATTTGTCCGCTTCTTGACTGTTTTTACAAAGCTCCAGATGATAGTTTGATCTTTCATGTGCTTCTGTGTGTTCTTTGGCTGTACGCTGAGTGCAACTGCTTGTCTATTGCTTTGTGTCAATGGCATGGAGCTTCACTCTGCTGTGCTATATTTAATGCTCTGGGCTATTGGTTGCAGTGTGTCTGATCTTTCTTGGGTTTGCTGCTGGACTCTTTTGTGTCATGATGTGTCTAAGCTCATGGTGTGTGGTATTTGTACAAATACTTTTTCAGTCTCAAATTTCGATGTAAAACGAACACGTTCCAGCAGAGCAGGTGCTCCGTAGAGCCCACGCAGACCACACGCTATTTGCAGGGCAGCAAATCTCTGCCGGGGTCTCAAGAAAAAAAATAAAAAAACATTTTAATTGATTGAAAAAACATTTTGTGCTCATGTTTTCACTATTCTTCATTGTTATTTAAACATCTTGCTGGAAAATGATATTGGCACTATAATTAATTTGTTATGGATTATGCTAAATCGCAAATGAAAAATTCTTTATTTTGCTCGGCAGCAATGTTTTTTCTGTCTTCCAGTGTTTCATGGGGAATAGTGTTGGGGTTTCATTTAAGATATAAATAGAATAAAAATAAAATAAAACAGCATGTTATTTCTCATGTGAATAGATTTGTCTGTTGTTGTTATTATTATTATTATTATTATTATTATTATTATTATTATTATTATTATTATTATCATTAGTAGTAGTAGTAGTATTACAAAATTATTATTTTATGTATTTTTTTACCACCATCACCACTACTAGTACTATTATTATTATTATTATTATTATTATTATTATTATTATTACTATTATTATTATTACTATTACTATTATTATTATATCCATTATATTCATACAAGGTTGAACCAGTCAAACTCGACCCCCCGTTTTTCTCCATAACACATGGAACATCTAGAACTTGATCATCATTTCACACTTTTCAAACTGCAAGGTCACTGCCATAAAAATCTCAGAAAAAAAGGTTGTAATTGCAATGTCCTAATATCTTTTAGTTTCTTTTGCAAGTCAACACGCTGTTCAGAATAATCAGGAGTAATGCCATTGACACCAGGACCTGTTATGATCTCTACAGATTTGAATCCCATTCTGATCCGGAAGATGAGAAACCGGCATTGAGATCAGAGCTGCAAATGAGCACGCACTTATCCACTCTTTTTATCTGATGTGTGTATATGGGGGTCAGAGTCTGCTAGCTGGTTAAGTGGGTTCTGCCAGGTTTTTAAACACAAATGAATATAGAAGGCAATAGCAAGAAGCACTAGGCATTATTTGGAATTATATCTAAAGTTCCCAAGAGGCAAGCAACCTGCTTTTAAAAACCCATCACCATATCGTACAAACAGCTTTGTGAATTGTCTCTTTGTCACACACACAAACCCCTGCATTAAAAGTGCAGATTATCTTTTGCAACCATGAAATGTGTTTCCCTAAATATGCTGCAAATCCAGCTTAGTGCACTCTGAAATGTGTCAGGTCTGCGTATGCTGCCTCGGGCTCTGACAGCCCCTAAAGAGAAAAGCATCCCGAGCAGATACAGAAGAGGAGATAGAGGGGAAAAGAGAAAGAGGGAGCATGAACAGGCAGCTAGCCAGAGGTCTTGAGTTGCTCCTCTGTTCTGGCAATATTGCATGGCGCTGGACCAACTAACACGCTAAGGCAGCTGCAGCTTAGGACTCAGGCTATCACTGTGCTATCAACGCTTTCCAGCATACTCAAACTAATACCACATATGCACGCACACACACACACACACAGATACACACACACACACACTATCCCTATCTGCATTTCTTTACCAATTTGTTCCATGTGTGTGTGTGTGTGGTGTGTGTGTGTAAAAGAGAAAGTAATCAAATAGCTAGCTATGATCCTCAAGGAGCCCAGTGATACAAAAAGGACAAAAACACCGGACAGTGGGATCTCAATAGTACATATGGCTGCAGAAGGCAATATTCTGAAAAAAAAGTAATAATAATAATAATAATAATAATAATAATAATAATAATAATAATAATAATAATAATAAAATTCTAGAACAAAACAAGCAGGGAAGTTGAAGCTCAGCAGAGTGGCAAGTTCAGCCCAGAGGTTTTTGTTTCATATCCTTGTTTTTTTTTCCTCCTTGCTCTCTAACTCAAAGGCTGCATCTCCTTTGGGGCAGTGGAAAGAAAAAGCAAAGTGTAGAGTCTCTCTCTCTCTCTCTCTCTCTCTCTCTCTCTCTCTCTCTCTTTCTCTCTCTCCCCCCCACTCTGTCTCTCTCTCTATCTGCCCCAGAGCAGTCAACCCATATAACTGTCAGTGAGATGTACTACTGTGTCCCATTCAGCCCCACAGATGCTAATTCTACCATTAGTCTCAATAAGAGATTAGCCTCTAGCGGGAAAGTTTGAGGCACAGATATGTGGAATGATGCAATGGAGTTATTGTGAATGGGGATGTAATGAGACATCTAGAGGCTGCAGGTCCGACAATACTCGGCCAAGAGAAATCCCCAGGCAGTGCCACTAGCATTAGAGATGGACCAACATAAGCCCTCCCGTCCATGATGAAAGGTTATGTGATTTTATTGTTTTATACAAGATATTGATGCTTTTCTGACCAGAGGTCTTCTTGCTGTAGAATTCTTAACGATGGCCAGAAAGGATTTGAAGGTATGAATAGCTGATTAAATTACACGAAAAAAGTCTGTTTCTTCCGACATGGAACACTGCTGAAGTAGAGAATGTTTCGAGGGACATGCCTGATGCAGCGACCTAGCTTCGCAATCTGGTTCACTCTCTAAATTAAAGATGTAATTGTTAGATTGGGGTGGATGTCTCAGGTCACAGGCTACGGTAACATTTTATTCTGTACGGGAAGTCGATCAAGACTCAGGAAGACAGATGTGATGTGATTAGAGTGGAGGTATTAAATCTTTAGTAGCAGCACAGTATACCTGAAACAAGTAGTCTGACAGAAGTGCCACAGAGTGTAGTTCACTTTTAAATAGAAATAAAAATACTCATTCGTTAATGTATATCTAAAACATCTTATTGATTGTAAATGGGCCATAGTAAAAGCTTGATAGTATTATAGCAGAACTATTTTGGATATAAAGAAATGCAAAGAAATGTGCTTTTTTAATCCCATTCCTGCTATGCTCATGAAGGAATTCTGACTAATAACACCAAATAACACTAAATCCCACAGAAAGCTTCAACAGAGCAGTTTTTCTTTTTATTTTGTACCTGCCTGCCCTATTTTCTAATAAACTTCTTTGGCTCTGTTTCATTCATTCAATCATCTCCTGTAAGTGCTTTATTCTGGTCACGGTGAATCTGGAGCCTTTCCCAAGTCCTCTGCTGTTAGTCCAGTCCATCCGGTCCATCCCAGGACACCATGCAAACACATATGCACTCATTCACACCTGGCGCTTTAGCTCAGCTAATCTACCTACTGGTCTGAGACGTTAGAGGAAACACACATGGACATGGAGAGAACATGCACAGATGATAATGGGAGCTCATGATCAAACTGAGGACCCTGGAGCTATGTGCTGCTAATGATACCTGCTGCATCACCACACCACAGTTCTATTTCCCAAATTATAAACAAATGAGTAATTTAATTCAAAGCAGCAATAATCAGTGTAAAGTGTTTAGTGGAGATAAATAAATGAATGTGGGAAAGGCATCATGCAGAGCTGTGGGATCACCACGCCTTGTGGATTTGACTACTATCTCAATAAACTTGGCCTTTCTTTGTCCCACAAGCTTGAGAACTGACTCACGTCTTCAGCTCTTAAAAAAAGTAGTGAAAAGCGTAACTCTCTACATATGCCGGAATGATTCAATTAATTTCAACTGAAAAAAAAACACAGGTTTCTTAGACACTAAAACATGGTAACAGTTGAACTAACTAATGAACAATTGAACTAACGAACTAACGAACTAACTAACTAACTAACTAACTAACTAACTAACTAACTAACTTCCTCACTCCTTCCGTCCTTCCTTCCTCTAGCCCTCCCTCCCTCATTCCCTTCCTTTCTTCCGTTCTTCCTTCCTTCTTCCCTTCCTTCCTCCCTCCCTTCCTCTCTTCTCATAATGAATATTTTCAGCATCATCTAATTTGGCGACACTGTAATTAAGTCAAGTCTTTTCCCTCTTGATTATTTTTTAGCTTGGATATTGGATTACTACAGCATGCTTGAAATATTTGCCTTTTATTAGCATTCTATCAAAACACCTACAGAAATAAGAAAATGTGTTTCATGAAATAAAAGGTTTATGTGGGTAAATTGAAGTATGCTTTACACTTATAAATCAGACATTATGAGCAGTTGGGAGTGAGTATCCATGCTGAATCTGATTTATCAGTGCAGCGCAGATTCCTGCTTCGTTCTTTGCTCTCAAATATCTGCTAACTTCTCGATGTTTTTTGCCAAATAAGAGGCACTGTGTTTACTGTAAGCTAAGCTAAACTACACATCATGGCATAAGAAAATTAACTTAGAGCTAGTCATTAACAAATATTTGATGACATCATTCACTAATGACTTTAGAAAGCATTTCCTTTTGTTTGTTACTTCTCAGGCCCAAGCCTGAGATAATGGACAGAGACTACTGATATCCCGGTTACAGTTTAATTGCATGTCATTTGTTGGAGCTGTCCACAGTCCTAGGACACTATTTAATAAAGCCATTTCAGTGACAAGAAGATAAAATAATGAATAAAAAAGAGCTGGAGTTCTAGACATAGTGATGACAGATGAGGAAAGTGTTGATGGAATCAGATAAAATGATTAAAGATGGGTAAAAAAAAAACTAAGAGAGCCAACCGACTGTGTCCAACAATAGGTCATGTGAAGCCCCAGAGCTTTCAAACAATGATTTCATTGAGAGCGGAGGGAATACAAATAGGGCCGAGCTCTGCGCTAGCACACCGCACGTTCTGCTCTGTAATCTCGCCGTGTAGGAGCTAAATTACACTGTTCATCTCGTCAAGCACAGAATTGTGTTTCTTGACATGCCACTGAAAGCAAAGAGAAGTCCTCGAGGACACGTTCATGGTTTATTTATTACCTCCTCTTTCTCTATCTATCTATCTATCTATCTATCTATCTATCTATCTATCTATCTATCTATCTATCTATCTCTTACAAGACACATACAGAATTATATTCTCTCTTCATATGTTTGTCTTATACCTGATGAGAGATTCTCTACACACTTCCTTAAACTTTGAGCCTATATGTGTATGCATGGTGTTGTGTGTGTGTGTAGGTGTGTGTGTGTGTATGTGTGTGTGTTTGCTTATCTGTGATCGATGTTGCAGATGTACGAAGATGTGGAAGATACTGAAAATCATCCACGCATGTAATTGCACTTCACTCTCACTTCACCACCACGATCAATTCTGGATTGTCGAATTTTACAAACACAACACAACAAACTGGATAAACTATATAAACTTTAGAAACTATATGTGTTCATTCTGATTCCTAAAAGCGGTATGTGGGGTGTCTGGTCTTATCATACACTACTCGTTACTGTAAACAGTTTTCTTTTAGTCTTTAAAGCATTTAACAGGTTTATAGTGTTGGATATGAAACACCTTTAATAATTTACCCTACGTCGAACAGGGGTGTCTAAACTTTTTTCAGCGTGGGGCAATAATTGGAAAAATAAACATAATCATAAATGAAATTGTTATTTATAACACTTGGCTGCTAATCCACTTTAATTAAGGACATCTTCAAGGATTAATAAAAGGTTTTCCATGCTTAATGCTGTATTGATCTTCTCACCAATAATTGTGCTTTTTTTTTCTTTAGACCTGACTAAATATCATTCTGTAAATAAATTTGGACATACTGTCAGAGAACAAAATATTAAAAATAAATAAATAAATAAATAAATAAATAAATACACACACGCACACACACGCACACACACGCACACACGCACACACACACACACACACACACACATATAATTAGAGAGTTAGAATTAATATCTGTCCCTACATCATATTTAGCCCTGTAACTGGACTTGGGAAAACTCTTGGACTAGATTATTATCATAAACAACTAAGTAACTAAGTAGATGAATAGGTATTAGCTAAAGGGTGTTTTTTTTTTTTTTTACCTGTGTTCCCGGGATAGGCTCCAGATTCACTACATCCCTGATCATAACGAAGCACCTACTGAAGATGGAAGAATGGATGAGTGCATGGATAGATGAATGTTTGACTTTTCAGAACCCTTACACTGGAAATAGTCAACTTTATTTCCAGTTTGTCATGCTGTTCTGAGTCAGCGCTAATTTAGCATGAATATACACTTTTGGCAATCAAAATTAACTTGCTGAAGTAACATCTTATTTTTTAGTTTTACTTATTTATAAGTTTTACTCTGCTGAGTGCAGGATTTTCTTAAAATGTTTTACTCTGCTAAATATAAGAGAGGCTGAATGAGGTTGTTGCGCTCATTGTTTTAATGCTCTTCATTCATTGATCTTTACTAAATGCTTTATCCTAGACAGCACTGCAGTGAATCTGAATCTGGAGCCTATCTCACAGAGGTAGGAAAATATCCAGGATGGAACTCTAGTACATTGCAGACCACACATTTCTACTCAATGGGCAAGTCTGAGTTATCAATCTGCTTACCAGCATATTTTGAGAAGTGGAAGTGAAACGAGCGAATCCAGCAGTGAAGCACACAAACACATGGAGAACATCTTTTAGGTGGTAAAGCTATCCAGTGCACAACCATGCAGCCTTTTGACTGTTTATTTACTTTAATTTACACACCGAAATAGAAATAATAATCATTCTTTTTGATGTACATAATAAATGTAAATCACAGGGAGAACACAGACAAGACTACATAAGAAGCCCAGCTTCCCTTAATATTTCATTAAAATGTTCAGCAAAGTGACTATATTATTCCTTAATCTCTGTGGAATTCAATATTTGAATTTATTAATGATCAAATATCTGACTTCAATATCACAGTTTGTTCATTTGTTCAAAATCTTCTTTGAACACAGAGATAATACAAACTCATTGAAGCTTGTACATTAACTTGTGTGTTAGGTGTTCATGTATTCGCTGGAATGTAAATGGGATAAACGATGGACAACAATTGGATTTTAATACATTCTTTTGAGTCCAGGGCTTCAGTGGGAGTGAATGGAGTGTGTGGGTGCAATTTGCACAGGAAAAGAAAATATTAACGTTTGTTAGACAGCATGGTCTTCATTTGTCCCACCTAACATATGGCTTCTGTTATAATTGGTTGACCTCTCAAAGTGTAACCAGCTGCCAATCAGAAAATAAGGACAGAGCATGACTGACATCTTAAACATATTTGCATCGCATGCAACCTACGGTAGGTGTAAGTTGTAAATATTGAATATAAACTGTGTGTATAAAAATCTGTTTGTTTATTTGTACTGTAATTATTTATGAAATTAGTTTATCTTAACTAGATGTTACTTTCTTCTTTAGCTAGCAGCTTAGCAGATTTTGTTAAGAAATGAAAGACGCTGCTTAGGTTGACCTGATTCTAAAGGTCTAAATCTTTCAGAGCAACAACCAAGATTTTAACCTAACTCTTAACTTTAATTCAACTCAGAGAGAAAAAAAATATCCATTAGCTGTCTTGGTACAGTAAAATTGATTGACAGTTTATTATGAATCTTAGATTCCGAGCCCCTGTGAACTATTGATAAAGTGCTAGAATGAGTACGTCGACATGTACATGAGAGACAAGTTTTTTTTTGTTTGTTTTTTGTTTCTTTACAGAAATGCCAGCCTGTTGTTGTCATTAGAGTTCTTATAGTTAGCTGATTTGACACTTTGCATGAATAAAGGTTTCATGGCTTCAAAACAGTATTATAGAACTTTGATATATGAATGATATATAAATATATGGATTAAATATCTAACACAAAATATGTAATTAAGGATTTTGCTGAATTTATTTTACAGTTAAAGGCATAATAAAATGACTGAGAGCCCTTATTATATCATACATGTAAATAAGAGCTTTGTGAATAGCGCAACATGAAATAGTGCATAAATGAAAAGCCTTCTGAACAGTGCAAAATTGACTGTGATATCTAATTTGGTGGATGGCATACTCTCCACTGTCAGTCACAGAGACACTAGCCAATCGTAGGCTCTCTGCCAAGGCAGGTAATGCTTTTCATTGAGTTTGGTTCATTGCCAGATACAGTTGATTGGTTTCACATATCTTGGGGGGAAGCATGGGACAGATTTTAACCACCCCAGTTGCTAGCTGTTGTACTGTATGATAGAAAGAGTTAGCTAATGGGTAATAACTGGTAAGAACCAATTAGGATGAAACTGGGAAAACATATAAGAATCTGCTAACTAACAAATGTTCATCTACTAGCAAATAAAGTGGAAGATTTGTACTGTTACTGTGTGAAAACATGCTGACAAATCGTCATATGTAATACCACATGTTCAACTAAACACCCCTTAGATTTAAACGTGTGTTTGTGAGCAAGCTGCTTTTCAAAACACCAGCTGGTGAAGGACAATTATAGAGCCATCCAAAGCTCTGTAACAAAACATGTCTAAACCTTGGCAACAGGTTGCATTTCAGGACTAAGTCTGTAAAAGCCCATATCTGCCTAAACAGATGCACAAGTATGTACAAGCCATGCACATTACACATCCCTAATCCTCTTACAAAGGTATTTAATAATGTGAAGGTCCAATGTGCAACGTAATTCGGTCATTGTTATGTTCAAGGACCTTTAAGCCATGTAGAATTATGGCAATAACTATAACATCTGATAGAAAATGATTTGTGCAGAGAATTACAAATCATTGCTTCTTTGAACCAATGTCGTGTCAGTCAGCTGTATGGTCTGGTCTTTATCAGCAAGCATTTGAAGACTTTTACAGGAAGAAATTAGTGTTAGGTCTGTAGTGATCTCAGAGTTTGCACTGACCAATTAGTTTATCAGGACCGATTAGTTCCTCTCGATTGCAATATTGTAAACTGTTGTAGAAAGGACATTATTTACTTTTACATTATTTCCTGTCCAGTGTCACCCAAATGAGGATGGGTTCCCTTCTGAGCCTGGTTCCTCTCGAGGTTTTTTCTTCATATCATTTCAGGGAGTTTTTCCTTGCCACTGTTGCCTATATATAGTATTCATTCATTCATTCATTCATTCATTCATTCATTCATTCATTTTCTACCGCTTATCCGAACTACCTCGGGTCACGGGGAGCCTGTGCCTATCTCAGGCGTCATCGGGCATCAAGGCAGGATACACCCTGGACGGAGTGCCAACCCATCGCAGGGCACACAAACACTCTCATTTACTCACGCACTATTTTTCCAGAGATGCCAATCAACCTACCATGCATGTCTATTATACATTTAAAACAAATATTTTTAAATAAATGTTAAACTTTAATTGTATGTACTCATTTATTTATTTTTATTCTTATTTTTTCCTCTTCTTCTTCTTCTTCTTATATATATTTATTTCTTTTTTCTTTCTCTTCTGTTTCTATACTTCTGTAAAGCTGCTTTGAGACTTTTAAAGTACAGTGACCTGGAAAAGAAAACAAAATGACAAAATGCTATTCAGAAATATTAAGCTCAGTGCATATACAGCTGCCTGATTTCACTTGATTTAAAGAAAAGAAAACTTTAAAGTCTAAACAACACTCGTATCAAGCCCTTGAAAGAAAAAAAAGTATAAGTAAAGTTTAAGTTAAAAGAAATGTTGTACAGTACTACTACTTGTACAGTAATACTAACATGTTAACATAAACGATTCATAATTTTCCAGAAAAATAGGAATGAAAGAAAACTATATTATATATCGTATAAACTGGATTTCCCCTGGGTTCCCCTATTTCCTCCCCAGTCCTAAGACATGTGGTATAGAATGACTGTCTGTAGTGTGTGAATGGGTGTTTGAGTGTGTGTGTGTGTGTGTGAAGGTGCCCAGCGATGGGTTGGCACAACGTCTCTAACCAGCTTGTGCTCCAAGTTCCCCGGGATAGACTCCAGACTTCCAGTGACCCTGTGTAGGATGGATGGATAAACCTAGGCTTGGAATTAGAGCTTTCACTACTATCAGAGCTGATGTTATAGAAAATTTGTCAACATCCACCTGAAAATTCATCACTAGATAATAATAATAATAATAATAATAATAATAATAATAATAATAATAATAATAATAATAATAAAATGAATAATCACCTGCATAATCCAGGTATACCAAGATGCCTCTATCATTATACTGTAGTACTCTATGTCTTTTAAATCTCTATGAGTTGATATTTTTTGACACTGACCTGTACCATAATAGACACTAAATATCCGCTGAATATCTGCTCACATTAGCATGCAGCTGGTTCAGAATGTAGGCCACGGTGCAGAGCAGTGTCCTCTGACTTGACTACACAAGTAGATAATAAAATATGGTGTCCCAATATCCAGTATAACTTTGTGTCTGGGTCAGACTGAGCACAATGGTACATGCTTTGTTTTTTTGGATATCAGGTACTGTGAATCATTGAGAACAAATGAAAGATGTGTAATGGCACAATCTGACATAACATACAGTCATTAATGAAGTGAACTTTAATGTTATAAAATAAATTCTTTTGCCCTTTCTTCGAAGCCTTTATTGGTCATTTGTTTTCAGATACACCTCAGCTATGAGTCACTTTGTGGCTATAATACTGTAATTACTGCTTCTGATGTGTTAGTATCTATGTTTAGCTATAACACGTATAGACACTTGGTTTGAGTGCTTGTTATGGCAATACGGGAGATACCTGAAAAGTGTGCTTTACTGCCTTTTCAGCTGAAGATTCTGTCAGACCAAATACAATTTTCCAGGTGGAAAAGCCATTTAACAGAATGGGGAAAGGACACACCATGTAGGACATAAAGGACATTACTTTAGGTTTGCTCCAATTTTATCTAGGTGAATTCTGACCTGTGAATTCATGAGCCTCGATGCTGTAAACCAATGAAAATATACAAATAAAAAATGATCATTACAAAAAAAATTATTTAACAATATTAGTTTAAGCAATAGATGCTTTATGGAGGTAGAAGAGATGTTGAGGTTCTCTTTAGGAGTGATAAGGATTTACAGGATTAGCAAGGAGCACATTAGAGGGATTCAGGTTGTCTGTTTTTGGGACAAGGTCAGCGAGGATGGATTGAGATGGTTTGGACATGTACAGAGGATGGAGATGGTTATATTGGTAGAAGGATGTTGGAGATGGAGCTGCCAGGTAAGAGGTCAAGAGGAAAGCCAAAGATGAGATATATGGGTGCTTTAAATAAGGACATGAAGTTAATTGTTGCGAAATTGTTCTCAGCATCCTCTAATTGTAGAGGATGCTGAGAATAGAGTTAGGTGGAAATGATGGCATTATGAGCTGTAATGGGAAAAGCCTAAAGTAGAAGAAGAACCAATAAATGTTTTGATGTTTATGCTGACTGATCTTTTATTCTACAAATGTTTTATATATTTGTCTTTCTCTCTGCCTGCTAGATTTTGTTGTAGTTTAGCAGTGTTGGGACCTCTGCTTAATTTAGCCTAAATGCAGAATGCCATTCTCCATACAACCCATCAACTATAGAGACCACCACAGGACCAGAGATGTCCTCAGATCTGCAGAAACATCAATATGACAGTAGGTGTTGCCCTGATATGAAAGCATCATGTACACCAGAGTTGGTGTAATTTTAAAATCCTTAATGGTTAGAGAAAAAGTCTACCAAACCCAACCAAAATCCAGTCAAAATTTGCTCTGTTTTAAGAAACTGGTCCAGATTAACAAGGCAGGTTTTTCAATCACCATGAGATTTGATGGAGAATGTGTTTAATATGCATGGCATGACAATTACAAAACATTTCTTTTCATTTCTTTCTTATTATATAGTGTACCAGGGGCCCAGATAGAAAATGTCTCACTTTGTTATAAATCCTTGCAGTTGTCCAGCTAGCTGTTGGCGATTGCTCCCTGTTCAGTTTGTTTGTTGACCCCAGTGTTCACATTGGCTCACTTGCTCTCCTAAAGAGAAGCAGTCATACAATCAGTAAAATCCTCCACACTCGGAGCTCATGTCTGGCTTGGCTGCCACACTCCCTGCCTTGGATCGATTTCGGCCTTTTCCCTGATGCAGCTGCCAGTTACTGAGGTGAACACACGCAAAGGGGGGCAATCAATGACAGGCATTTAGCTCCACCATGTCAGCTGGAGTAAAACATTCAGTCTTGGGAAAGCACGTGTGTTCATGCATGTGTGTCAAGGGTGAGCTAAGGCTCCTGTAGTCACTGATTCAACAGCACAATTCAAATAATACAGAGTCTAAACCTGTTGCTGCACTGTGGTCCATCTGGCTGAGGCAAATGCAATGCTTTTTACTGATCCATTATAAAGACTCGCTAAAAAAAGATTTTAGAACAAGCAATAATGCACCGAAAGCACTATTATTCCAAAACCTCTAGTCTCTGTTAAAATGTATATTGCTATAATCTCATAACAATATATACTTACTTTTATGGACTAACATCTGCAGATTTTTATTTGAGGCTTGGATGTAAAGTATTTATTTCATACATTAAACTGCTATTTTCCTTTATATTTTATAGGAATTATATGGTTTATGTTTATGGTATTTTGCCTCACACTGCTATTCAGAAAAACAAGGAGAGTTAATAAATACGGGAAAGAATCTTTAAATCTTAGTCATTGGTTCCACCCAGCCCTTAGTTGTTGAAGCACATCATTGCTGTCAGCTTTTTTTTTTTTTTTTTTGCTTTGTATGTACAGTATGTATTTAGAAGAAATAATTGCTGCATTAGATACACAGAGTTAATGAAAATGTGCATGAAAGCTAGCAATTATCACATAAAAAAGCAATGTGAAGTTGTTAAGTTGTGAAGTTGTCAAATCTCAAGGTAGCAGGTACTAAACAATGGACGATGCTGTACAGGATAATTCAACTCGAGAATGATAAATGTGCTCTGAACTGATCTACACATGGAGAGATTTTATTATTTTTACTAGATTGCAGTCTTACAACTACAGGCTTTGCTGAACTAAACACAAACTAAATACTGTATTTCACTTTTATATGTATCTCAATAAAAAGGAACATTTTAAAAAGCATTTTAACAGCATTTAAAATCTGCCTATCTTAAAAAAAAAATGCACCTAGAGATTCCATTTGGAGATTGTGATATCTGGTACCTGATTACAAACCCAGTTTATTACAGTTCCTGTCCATTTTGCTGTGGCACATAGCAACCCAACAACTTGCTCAAAAGCAGGTATGAAAAAACACCCAGCAAGGTTGTTTAGGAATGTTTAGAAAGCCTGACTATTTCATGTACAGTATATTTGGTGAACTTATGTACATAATTTTCACCAAAACCTCATTTTTATTTATATATACTGTATATTTACTGGAATTACACTGGAAAAGTTTTTTTTTTCTAATTATTTTACAGTATGCAAGCAACATACTGTCACAGAATACTTCTGATTATTTCATTACAGAAAGCTCGTTTAAATAAAACACACATATATGTTGTGGATGGATTTTTAGTTCCTTCTCTACCTCAAGTGCACTCTTTTCCAATTTGTGGTAAATGAGAAGTTTTGATTCATCCTTGTTCCTGAACTTTACTGCCCCACTGATTGAGCTCTACTACCAGCCTGTGGTATTGACTCACTGACGTTAAGTGGTCTGGCTTTCCAGCGGCTAAGCCGACATCCTGCAAATGGAGCTCATCTGCCTCTTCTCTGGCACATGCAGGAACATACACTAACAGGAAAGAGTAACAGAATAGTTAAGTAGAACTGCCTTGGGTGGTGATAACACAATGTCAGGATAGGAGCAGCAGGTAGACATGTCAAGGAGTAGGCCGTTGTGTGCACAGTTTAATTTTGGCACAGAATATTTGACAATATAGTATAACCAGCATAATGAAGTTGTTCAGTATTAAAGAACACATTCACCAGAATATAGTCCCATTCAGGTAGTTTAGAGTAGGGCATGCCAGAAGACAGAAGCTGATGTACTGTAGATGCTATTATGGCTAGAGTACATAGTGGTTTCACTCCTGGGTCTAGACACAGCCTCCTCCATCCAAGGAGGGTCAGTCATTGTGCTATTTTGCTGCACAATTTCAGTTCTGGAAATCAACAATATAGTCTGAGCTGACCGTTTAAATGCATTGTAAAGTTAGGTACATCCTTAAATATTGTGATATAATACAAAGATTTATTAATATATAAATGTATTGACTTTTATACCAAAAGTTTAATGTTTAAATGGGAAGGAAAGTATCAGTTTCGAAGCAAATTCAAGTGCCCCAAACCCCCTACCAATGTTTACACAGTCTATCACCAGAGAGTACGGAAGTGAGACCAACTGTGTAAGTAGTGGTGTGGAGGTATATACATTGAGTTGTGTGTTGCCTTTGCCTCTGTGTGTGGTTCGGTGTGTTTGTAACGGTTAAACGTTTGATTTCACAGGCTGCTGCAGAAAGCTGTGGATGTCTGCAGAGGAACAAATAATCGGCTAAATGCGATTTCTTCCCACACCCAGCTAGCCAGAACTGTAGCCTGTTACTGAGTGCAATTGAATCAAGCGAAAGTAATAAAAGTGAAAAAAAAAAAAACAATAGGAGGCTTGTGAGAAGGAGGGGGGGAGAAAGATAACAGTAGAGAAAAAATGTATTAATTGTTAAATATTCAATCCAGAACACCAATAAGAGATTATTTATATATATTCCAGTCATACAATTAAAAATGACTCAGTGTGACAAAAAGTAGAGGAGGTGGAATAAAACATAGAGAGAGAGCAAGAGAGAGAGAGAGAGAGAGAGAGAGAGAGAGAGAGAGAGAGAGAGAGAGAGAGAGAGAGAGAGATAGCGAGAGAGAGATTATCTCTTCCTTCTTGGACCTTCATGTGACTCACTCGGTTAATTGCTTACTTTACACCCAGTTTGCAGGACCCAGGAATAGCAGCGTTTTCCTGCATCTTAGGACGGCCATCACACATTCCTTTCACACATCCTCTGTCACACACAGATCCCCATCTCTCTGTATCCATGTCTCTCTGTCTGTCTGCTTGCTTTTCTGTCTTTCTCCGTACACCTATTGTCTTTATTTTTCATGCATTGTTTATGGGTGGTCTCATTATCAAACCTACACAAAAGCAAAAAAGTCAAATCAGTGGCGCATGGAAGAGGCACGTGCTACCTGATGGGGATCTTCCAAATTCATTTTTAGATATTAAGAGTTGAAAACAGCAGAAAAACTTTCATCCAAGGAAGACTGGTTAATGAGCTATAACCAGGACCTGAGCTTCCATGCTGCAGTTTTAGGATGAAGCTAGGCCATGTTGGCATAGGAGTGCAGTTTAGAGCTGGCATGTCCTCTAATACTGTAATAAGACACGCAGATTTATTACGTGGCACTTTCATTAAGTGTGCAACCTAAAAAGCATTGATGCTGGTCATTTGTTAAGTGAAAGGTGGTTTGACATTATCGTTCCTGGTGCAACATTCAACAGCATTAATAATACTACCTAAAATAGCAACGACATAGAATAGTTGACTACTTTTTTTTTATTTCTAGTCAATCAGTAAACTATAATAGACATGCAAACCCTATGTAAATCTTTAACTTGCAATAGCCAGAATAGCAACTTTAGGATGGAGGCAACATACAGAATTATCAAAATAATTGTATTTAATTTTTATTACATAATTGTATTATTATTCTTATTATTATTATTATTATTATTATTATTATTATTATTATTATTATTATTATTATTATTATTATTATTATTATTATTTAAAAAAAAGAAAAGCTGCAGATCCACATAAATCCCAATCCACATAAAGTCCTGTTCAAGCAAAGATCCTGCACAAATTAAATACTGATTTTAACCAAAAGTTGAGGTACATCATTTTAAACTGGCTCCTTATCTACAAGCATGATGTCTGCAGACAATTTAGGCAAGTTTATAAAGTTAATAACAACTGACTAATGTTTTTGTCATTTTTATGTGTTTGCGAGAATTCTGCCTCCGAGACACTAGACAGGTTTCCCAGGACACTACGCATTATGGAGTATAACAGGTACTCCAAAATCAGTGCTGCAGGAGATTTAGTTACAGAATCCAGCAGAGACTAATTTAGAGATCCAGATGTCTTGGACGATCAGAGAAAGGTACTGCAGATTAGAACTGGGACTGAACCCAGTCAATCCACTGGAAGACCAAGGTTGATCTTTAATGTGGATGTCATTATAAGCACATCTCACATAACATCTCTCTCATCTTTGCCCATGGGTATGTATGGTCTGTTCATGTCAGCAGGATCAGTGTCTAGTGGGATGTTCACCCAATTATGCCCTTGTGCCTGACAAGTGTGGCCTTCCTACCCCTGCAGTATTCTATTTTCACCACAGAAAGGGGCATTAATAATGCAACTGCAATGTTTCTCACTATCATTCCTCTAGATTGCCATTATGCTCTGAGTTCTCTCTCTCTCTCTCTCTCTCTCTCTCTCTCTCTCTCTCTCTCTCTCTTTCTCTCTCTATCCTCTCTCCTAACTCAATCAAAATTTGAGTTTCCAGTCTCTATACTCTCATGCTCCTTGGCTCTGGTTGTTATTATGGTATACAGTGTGCTTGTGCACATGTAAGGGGCCATCAATTATTTTCAACACTCTCACAGTTGCTAGAAAGGGAACAGTTCCTGCTTCCTTTATTCAGTACCGGTAGAAATCCCTGCTCCATGGCTCATAAATGAGTTTCTTCTGTCACGCACACTATTGGTGACTGGTTAAAAAGTGAACCTACAGGGCAAACTTCCCATCAGACACCAAATCAGCCTTATCAGTCTCACAGGGGAGAAACAAAATAGTGACGTATGCACACACATGTGACACAAATGAGGGAAGAACTCACAGAGCTTGTTTTGTGGAGAAGTTTGGGTTGTATAAAAGAAGTGCAGAAACAGGTAGAAAGTGATTTGGCAAAATAAATCACTGTAACTGTGAACATGGCAAAGAGTGTGAGAGAAAAAGAAAGCCACACTGAGATAAATAAAACCAGTACCAAAGATAGAAATTAAAGCAGATGCTCTTTTATGCAACAGTAGAGTGAGAAAGTTTCCCCTGACCACATGCGCACACATCCGTGCACCCACACACAGAGCAAATTCAGTTACATAAATGCGTTCTAGTAGTAAGCAGTGTCCTGAACAGCCCCTAGAGAGCAAGGCCAAAGAAGAACATCTGCCTCCAGCTCGGCCCTGTAAGGAGTCCACCCAGGCATTCGCAAGCTGTAAAGCTGTCCATCGTCAATCGATGACCCTTTTACAATGTTCTGTGACTTGTTGGCATGGCCAACACACAAACACATACACACACCTTGGGTAGACTCAGCAGGGTGTCTTTGATGAACAGTTTCATTAAAGCCAAAGATCTGAGTTCTAAATGAGTCTGCAGATAGTCCTTCATTACTTCTTACCCACAGCCAGGCAGGGCTCAATACAGTATATTAAAACGTTCAAGTGTGCAACTGTGTCTGTGTAGGAATACTCTAAATCTTCTGGGTACTCTATGCACAGTACAGAGCATAACTATTCACCCCTTTGAACTAGTACCAGATTTTGGAGTGGAACTGAAATTGACTTAATTGGGATTTTACATTTATACATCATGCCTCTTCACAAAATCGCACATAAATTTGAAGTGGAGCACAATTTCAATGAAAAAAAGGAAAAAAAAAAAGAAAAAAGCTGGGATTTCATAAGTATTCACCTCCATTGCTGGGAAATCAGCTCTGGTGTTACCAATTGGCAAAAGACTCCAGAGTTTGTGGAAGAAAGTGTCTAAGTCAAAAAAACCATAATGAAGGAGCTATCACACATGTCCAAGACAAAATATCAATCAGGGTTTGGGTATGAAACTCCAAACTCATCCACTAAAATTCAGTGACTGGATAAAAGGAGTTAATTGTTCAAGCAACCAACAGGCCTAAATATAGACGCGTGCAAACACTACACATGTGGAAATGTTGAGGGGTGAATACGTATACAAAAGCAGAAAGATGTCATTGAGAACAAATAGTCTTCATCATCTCCACTCAACAAGCACTTTGTCTATACACCGCAGTGCAAAAAAACAGCAGACTCGTTTTCCATCAGCAAACATAAATGTGCCATCTCTCAGCCCAGTGCATCCGGCACCTCTATCTCCGTTGGGGATGAGAGCAATTGGTGTTGCTTTTGGGGTGTGAACCATGAACCACCTGCTCACCTCTGGTGAAAATGAAAACTGCTTCCAGTGTGCTTATTGTAAGCAAATCTCGCAAATTCTAACAATCTTAGTCCCACTGGAAACATGATCCCTCTTCTTTGGTTTACCCATGTGTGAGAGCAACACATCTATTTCTGAAATATGCAAACTGCATAATGAATTGACAAAAGATGTCAGAAATTTATAGGTGGCAATGTTGTGCATGTTTTCAGTGCTACAGAAAAAAAAAACTGCTATGTACAGGTTCGTTTGTTCCTTTTCATGGAACACGTCACTGATAATAACAAACTGTTGTAGCTTCACATGCATGGTAGCTTAGTGTTTATCATGTTTGTGGCACAGCTCTGGGGTCTGGTGTTCGATTCCTGCTTCCACGCTGTCCATGGAGTTTCATAGATCTCCCTGTGCTATGGGGGTTTCCTCCAATAACTCTGGCTTCCTCCCCCAGTCCGAAGACGTGTTGCAGGCATGCAGGTAGTCTGGCATGTTTAAATTGTCTGTAGCATTTGAGTATGTGATTGTACCCTGTAATGGGTTGGCTCCCTGTTCAGGATGACCCCTGATTTGTTCTCTGGGTACCATGAGATATAAGCGGTAAAGATGGAGGAAAGAAAAAACAAAACTATCATATACACTAAATTAAAGGAGAGATGAATTTTGCTCACAAGTCACAAAAAAATCCATCCTGAGAAGGCAGATAAATTTTTAGAATTAGCATGTGATCTTTAGTTGCATCCAACATGCATTTTGGTCAGTTTTTACAGAGCAACACTAATTACATTTAAGGAAGTCATATAACCTCACACATAAAAAATAAAATGTTCAGGAACACAGCTTTCACATATATTGTTCTCCCAAATTGCAGATAGTAATGCCACAGCCCATGTTCCTATATCTTTAGTAAAAGTAGAAGAACCATAATCCACAAACCATAAACATCATCATGCAAAGCTTTTTGCATGCACAAGTAAAAATAAAATGCATGCATGTGTTTAAACGTGACCTGCAGAACATGTGGTCTAATAACTAATAAGGTAATACACCTCAGTGTGACATGAGCTGCGGTACTGCTGTAGCCTCTGTAACAGCAAAGAGATTCGTCAGCCCTACATAGTTGGCCGAGAGCCGGCAAGGAGCAGGAAAATCATGTGACAGGGATGTGGTCATTAAACATTTTTGAGTTCACTGTCCTGTTGAAGCCACTGATGTGGTTAGCTAAGCATCGCCTTAACCCACCACTGATCACTGCAGCCGGTGACATGCTGAGGGGAAATGTAAAGGAATAGAAAGATGCATGCTGTGATCTGTCTTTCCCCAGAGAAGAAAATGTGATAGGGTTCCAACCCACAGCTTGTCCTCATTCACACCACCTGATGTGTGCATCCAGCCGGGATGCTAATTATCAGCAGCGGCTAATTGGCTTGCTGGACCTGTACAAAGGCTCATGTGACAGCTACACACATCCTAATCACCCAACATTCTCTCAATGCAGCGTGTGTAATTAATTGACAGTAAAAAAAAACAGTAGAAAGAAAAGTAAAATTGGTATTGGGCGGAATGGGACTTGGAGGATTGGGGAATTGGGGAGGGAGGGAAGTTATTAATATAACACGATTTCTATACAGCTAATTTAATAGTTCATATACACAGAACTGGCAGAGTCACATATACAAAGCCAAGATTAAAATGAACATAACATTCAGATCTGAAACTGTCCTCTTAAGACTAGACATATACACCACTTACCTGTGATCCCTTTCACTCCCACAACATTCTTTTGATTCGTTGGATTGGCAGAACTAAATACTCCCTCTTAAAGATCACAGCCACCCAACTGTTCAAAACACAAAGAACACATGGTGCTAACTAAGAGACAAGCCGATGCTAATGAGGAACCACAGCTCAGACTTGTTCATCAATTGCCTTTGAACTGCACTTTTTCTAGACCCCAGCTATAACGGGCAATGAACTGCTAATTATTATAAAACAAGGACAATGGAAACTGCTCCAAAATCTTGCCCTGTGCTACGACAGATAATGTGAAAGTTTTTAATACAGACGTATGAGCTGTTGACGTTATACAGCAAATGAAACGTACAAAAAAATGCAATGCACATGTAATGCCATGTCGCTTTAGCAGAATACAGTCATTTTTTTCAAATGTTAAAAATAAATCACACAACATGGGCTAATGTATTGCCTACAAATTTTGGTTCTCATCCAGTGTCAGCGCCTGGTAGCCCTGCCTCTTTTTTCCACTACATAAGCCAAGCCACAAGTGTTCACCATTCCACACGTTGTGTTTCTGGTTTAAGAAGTGAAACATTTAGGTACTTAAGTACATGTCATTTTGTTGGAATTTTCAGTGTGAATGTGCCACACTACTCACATTATTTATACTATACAATTCTGTAGAATACTGTATAATAATGTGATTTGCGGCACAATTACTTTTTATTAAATGTTAGCTCTCTGGTCAGGCTTCCCCAGTTGTGCAGGTTTGCCCTTTGTCTGAAACTTTTACCCTAACAACAAAAAACCTGACTCCAAACCTAAAATGGTCAGGCACCGGAAAAGGGATTCGACCCATCACCAACTCCACCCCCTCAAGTCCAATTTACCAATTACTCATGAGCACTATACAGTATAGACCGCATGGCATCCACTTTCCTCCAAGTCACCATCATGCAATAATTTACAATAAATGCTGTCTATAGATCTTTGTTCAGCTGCACATTCTACACATAGTAAATACTGTGCACAAGAAGCACCATCCTTTTTTTTCAGTACTGTCAGACTGAAACGGTGTCCATCACTTTGTCAGACGTGTAATGATGCTGGCTAAGATTAAATTTGGTTCACAGTACAAACTCAGTGCCAGCATCTTAATAAAACACAGAATCAAATGTTTTCAGATTTCGCTCTCTCACATGACTACCTGTAGATTCTTTTCTGACAAACTCTGTGTTAATATATGACAGCTGCATTGTGTAGCCATTTCTCTCACACATTTCTAAAACTATACAACATAACTGAAAGAGAAAAAGGCGTAGCGAAAAATAAAGAAATAAATTAATAAATAACATGGTGCAACATGTTTCAGTTTAACCAATATCTGGTTTCTTTGCTCCTTTTCTTGTCTTTGTTTAAGAATTTGCCTGTGCATCATCGGGCATCAAGGCAGGATACACCCTGGACGGAATGCCAACCCATCACAGGGCACACACACACTCTCATTCACTCACACAATCACACACTACGGACAATTTTCCAGGAGATGCCAATCAACCTACCATGCATGTCTTTTGACCGGGGGAGGAAACCGGAGTACACGGAGGAAACCCCCGAGGCACGGGAGAACATGCAAACTCCACACACACAAGGCGGAGGTGGGAATCGAACCCCCAACCCTGGAGGTGTGAGGCGAACGTGCTAACCACTAAGCCACTGTGCCCCCCTTGTATATTGCTTATTAGAAATGTAAATATTTTTGGATCAGGTAGCTGGCAAAGAGAGTTAAACCAAGATGAACTTTTGAAGAAATGTATCTTTGCAGTCGGTAGCCAGCTCCAAATGGGCAGAGATAGTGTGTTAACATGTGATAGCATACTTCAGTAAAAGATGATATCATCGTTCCTAATCCTAACCCTAACCCTAACTCATCCTAAGCTGCTGAATTAGTGTTAGATCCTATAAAGTACTTGGTCCTAATGTTTCCATCATGGTAGGTCGCATGCCATAGTTTACTGAGTGGCTGCATGTCAGAAGGAATGTACTTCAAATTCCAGTAGACTTTAATGTCAGTAAGAAGGAGGTCTCAGGAGAGTTGAGCAGATAGATTTATGTGATATGATAGATATAGAAGAAACCTGTATCTGTCTCAGGCTAAGATTAATGTCTCTTTGTGGGGGTGACTTTCTAGATTTAAATAAGGTGGTGTGAACGGGGTGACTGTCCCCGTTTAGTGGAATTAAATTCAGAGTGTCTCTTGTGAACATGCCAGCATGATTTTTTACATTTTTATAAAAAAAAAAGAGTAAAAAACCATTGACACTTCTCGAACAAAAGAATGGGAATTACTTTCCAAAGGAGAAGCCTCTGAGAATGTGTTTTCATTTTATCTGGGACTTTATACAGGGGGTAAAACAGGCTCTGGCGTGTGGTTCTGGTTAATTGTTTTTTTTATGTTAGGCCGTTTGAGGTTTGGTATGGTTAGAGGTTAGTTTTAAAAATAAATTTGTAGTTTGATCTGCAATTAGGATGAAGCTCTGTTGACTTTTAAAACATCTATATCGAGGATTAAAAGTTGTTCCTGACACTGAAAGAAATAGAAGCATGATGTGATTGCAACAAAAACTTTATGCTGACCTGATATTGATATTGTTGCAAGCTTTGACATTACCATTTCAGGGTAATGACCAGATTGTTAAATCAAATTAGCATGCTGGCAGGGTGCTTTTTAGCAGCTGTTTAGATAGATGATCAACAGAACAATTTGTCATTTTTAGAAAGCTTATTACTCTCCACCCCCGCTTTGTTGAGCTAACCAATTTGCCCTAATGACAAAGTGACACTGCGTAGGCATTTTTTTCTGGTGTGTGTGTAGCAGAGATATTTTCCATTATGAATTAAAGCCTAGACAGGACCTGTTATGAAGTCCTTGAATGTGATCCCCTTGTGGAGAGTATTCAGCCTGAGTGAATGTAGGAGTCGGTGTTACAAGCCAGGTCTATGAGGTGCTTGTCTTCTAAATTGATGATATATTTAGTGATATATTTTTAGAGATACAAGTTTATATGATTCTAGACTACTCCCAGGCTTATTTTATGCTTATTATATTTAAGTAGTAGCTCTGTGCACGTTTTTCAAAACTGAATTGTGATTCATTTTCTGCTTAGCAAAGAATGCTAGTTTGTCAACAAACAGTGTATGCAAGACTTGCCTCAAATGTCAGTACAGGTTGTTAACCACATTTTTAAGATATGAACTGTTGCTTTACTATTAAACAAATGGCTCTGCTCTAAATTCACTTTGCTGCCAGGGTTTGGCTCCACTTGTAACAGTAACACTGTTCATCGCTATTTATTTATTTATTTAGAAATATAATAACCCAGGGGCTTCAAACTTGTCCACTTGTCCAATATACACCAATTAGCCATAACAACATAACATTAAAAGGACTGATAGGTGACGTGAATAACGTTTATTATCTTATGACTCCTCTCAGATCATTGGATATATTAGGCAACAAGTAAACTGTCAGTTCTAAAAGTTAGTGTCCTGCAAGCAGGAAAAGTGGATGAGAGTTTGGATCTGAACGATTTTGACTTTGACTGAATTGTGGTGACTAGATGACTGTGTCAGAGCATCTCCAAAGCAGCAGATCTTGTGGGGTGTTCCTAGTATGCAATGTTTAATATTTGCCAATAGTTGTGGAAATAGGGGGCAAGCAATGAATCAGCAACATGGGCATGGAAGCTCAAGGCTCAAGGCTAGCTTGTCTGGTTCAATCCCAAAGAAAAGCAAAAGTAAAAGTTGCTGAAGAAGTTTTTATAGCAGCGTAATGGATTAATGTTACAGCTGATCAGTGCATGTATTCTTGTGTGTGTCTGTGTGTGTGTGTGTGTGAATTTTCAAGACTTTTTCACGAGAAAGAACGCTCATTGATCGCATCACACTTACATTTACAATCGCAGCATTTGGCAGACGCTCTTATCCAGAATGACTTACATTTTATCTCAGTTTATACAACTGAGCAATTGAGGGTTAAGGGCCGTGCTCAGGGGCCCACCTTCCAATCAGTATTCAAACACCTTAACCACTATGCTACAACATCCTGAGTTTTAGATAAATAAAAAATATGAAATATGAAATATACTGAGGTAAATATGAAATATACTGAGGTAAACTACAAACTCGAGTGTTCCATCAACTACTTTTCTATTCCATATTGTTTAGACCACTATTTCTATTTGTGAAGGCCAAGTTCAAAAAGTGGAAGAGTAAACAGAAGGAAGATCAGTTCAGAACATAACGAACAAAGGCTGCAAGGAAATTGGAAGCTTTCAAGAAGAGCTAAAGAAATAAGGTCTGGAAAAGAACAGACTTGTCGACAAATGATACAGATTTCATAAGAAGAGATTAAGGCGTAGAAGGAAACTTCTTCAGATGCTCAGCTGATTAAGTGAAGAGAGTTGAGTGGTGGAAAGGCAACAAACTACAAACGAGGTGAACAGAGAAAAGAAAGGAGGCGATGGGAATACAGACAAGCAGTGAAAAAAGAAACAGAAGGAGAAAATGTTTTGTGGAAGGGCCCGCCTTATTCTGACTCATGTTATCAAACTGAACAATAGAAGATAAATTATTAGCCCAGGGCTTCATATTCCAGAGGGATCTTTACAGACGAAAGACAGAAGTTGAAAGTTCTGTTCTTACAGCTTTAATGTATATATTTAAAAAAAAAAAAAAAAAAGGATTGCAAAAAAGTTCGATTTTTCAAGTAAGGATATATGGATAAATGTAAATAAGATTATCTGATATAATTTCCTAATTTCAAGCATTAAATTGTCCTGAAATAACCTATTTAATTGAGCAAAAATATCTTCCAATAGAACAAGACACTTTCATACAAGTAAAAGAATAAATCTTGAATAGGCTCAGTAATATAAAGAGACAGGTTAGGTGCATTTGTTAATTTTTAAGATATTGTAACTTGTTAAGATTTTATTTTTTTCAGTACTTTTTGGAGAAAAAAATATGTTCCATATGTGAAAAATGGGCTGGGGGAAAGGCGCCGTCTCCTGATCTAACATTAATTCTGATGTCACATCTCAGAGAGCTCCGTGTTGTCGAATCCCTAACAATCCAAACAACACAGCAGAACCCAAAATACACGAAACACAAATCACATCCAGCCGATCAAGGCCATAGTGAGGTAAGACGAAACCGGAATTCCGATATTTTTCCCGAACTAAAGAAATCCACATACTGTATATCCACATACTCTAATATATACAAAGCTTTGGAAAAGCTAACAGCTCTCGCCAGCACCGTTATATATTAGTGGTGAATTACATTTTATCTCCAGTCCTAAGCATTCATGTCTTTTGCACTTAAACTGATTGGTAATAAGCAGCTACAGATGAGACATTTAGCCTATGCAAAACATCAGATGATTTATCTGAGGCCCAGGGACTAAATTAATCTGAATTTCTGAGTGTGACTAATTAACGTTTGAACAAACACAATGTTCAGTAAATGCTAGACTTTTATCTAACGCTCTGTTTGTTTTGGAGACTATTTTACTGAAGGTGACTCATCTTGATTTCTTGGAGTTGTTTTGAATGTCTGGGGACAACTTAGCGGTTCTTATTTGATGAAATGTCATAACGATGATTCTCTGCAGAGCAATGTAGTATTTGGTTGGTTTATTTCTGGGACACAAGACAAACAGATCAACTTTTTCCTCATATGACGACTGTCTAAAAATCATTTTGAATGAGTTCCATGATTCGGTGAAACACTGTAAACTGTGGACTGGTGTATTCAATTGAGTAGAATGGAATAGTTAACCATTAGGACTACGTCTTTATTATGTATATTTTAAAAATAAAAAAAATGCTCATTTGGATGTGTGAATGTAATTGACTCTGCATGCTTATCATTATTTTGACATTCTTGACCAACTTTGAATAAGTACTCAACTCCTTTCTGCTGCTCATGCAGGTCACTATAGTTTTGCTATATAGGTTTTTCCCTCCGCTTCAGTATTATAAGCTATTTAATCTCAGTTAAATCCATTTTAGTTTCAGCTTGTATCACAACTAAATGTGAAAAAAAGAAAGTTTAAAGGATGTGCATATTGTAGCATCAGCACTTGTAATACAAAATGTATTTCCTCTGCAAATAACTGAATTCCACATATTTAATGCCTGCTCTTCTGTCATATTCATTTTTCCACGCATTGCCTTTAAAGTTAATAAAACCCGCTGCAGGTACTAAAGGAATCTATAGTATTGACACTGACTACACCATGTATTTTACACTTTTAAATAGAAATGTTTAATGCTCATGGACATTTTCATCACAGGGAACTGATGGAAATATATTTTGCTTAAAATAAAAGTAGGCTTAATAGGCAAAGTTATTAAATCATCTATCTATCTATCTATCTATCTATCTATCTATCTATCTATCTATCTATCTATCTATCTATCTATCTATCCGTCCGTCCGTCCGTCCGTCCATCCATCCATCCATTTTTTGCACCATTTACCCTACGCATGTTCACAGGAACCTTGAGTCTACCATAGGAGACTCGGGGCACAAGGCAGGGGACACCCTGGTTGGATTGCCACCCATTGTAGGGCAAACATCCTCTGTGGTCTAATCTTTAGCGCAAACAACTGAAGAAAACTGAAGAAAATGCATAGAATGTCTAAATTTATGAAACTGCCTTTTGCATTGTCACGTAAATCCTGGCTTGTGAAAAATTTAGTGCGTCTTTGGAAAAACAACACGCATATTGAGCATTCAACAGATATCCATAGCTGACACAATTGGTTAGGCTTTTTGTGTAGATGAACATGTGGCGCTGACTCGTATTAGCCCGAGTTCTCGACCTCATCATGAAAAAGTTTGGTCTGTTGCATGAGGGTGACGCGAGCAAGAAAATAAGACGCATGCTGGGACACTTACACAATGCCCCAGGGTCACAGTCAATAGCCAGACTAATCTCTAGCCTCATTTACATATCACTTACATAGTCTTCCTTCTTCTATCTAAGAGAGAGATAGATTATGGTGTTGATCCTGTCCGATAAAATGCTTAGAGAAAAAAAAACAATATATTTGAGTCTGATAAAAAAAAAAAAAGAATAATAAATTAAAAAAACAGAGAATTGATTTGTGAGGGTGTAGAATGTGCAACGAAGCAGACAAAACCAAAACAGATTTTTTTCCTAATTGGAATCCAGGCGTAGGATGAAATACGTGAGATAAATATATTGTTTTATTCAAAATAAAGAACAACATTAAAGCAAGGAGATGAGAGAGTGGGATTAGAAAGAGACAGAAAGATATGCCAGAAGCCCCGTCTCCTTCAGTTGACAGTGAAGGTTCCTAGCTACATCCCTCCTGTCCCCTGGCTGATAATACACTGCAATGATTTCATAAACAAAATCCTCATGTCCCATTAGTTTCAAGCCTGCTCAGGACAGCTCAATTCCCCTGAGCGCTTCCTACACAAGGATCATTTCATCTGCACTGGCTGTTTCAAGACCGCTCAGTAGCAAACACAGGCAGTGCATGACACTGTGAAAACCATTTGGGAAAAAGGAAGATTTTTCATATTCAAGTGGCTTGTGTTAAACTATATTATACAGCAGAACATCCAGAGAAGAAGTGATCCATGTGTGGAAGCCTGTGAAAACCCTTCACACAGGACGGTTTTGACATTTCCGATGATATATATACTTCTGTAAAACTTCTGAACTGAAATATGTTTCAAGTAAAGTTCAGCTGTAGCTATAGTCCGGAAAGTCGTATTTAAAAATGTATTCCGGCTGCAGCACAGGAGCATTGTGGGTATTCTGACAGCTGGTATGTGATTACAAACTGAATTGAGGCAGAAAAATCCTATTCTGTGCAAAACCTGATTTTGTTATTTCTGGTTGTTTATCAGAATTCAGCCACAGAGGTTGTTTGATTGTTTTTTTAACATCATACCACATACGTATATAAATGAATTATAGCCCTTTAGCAATGAGGTGAGCAAAAAACAGATCTTTCCTTAAAAATGTAGCTTTTTTCAAAAACCATATATCTGCACTTAAGGTATAGATTTAAGAAGCTTCATAACAGTGATTTTTAACACAATACATGACACATTATTACAATTAATTCAATTCAATTTGATTTACCGAGCGCATTTAACAAGGACAAAAGTATGGGTCTAGATCTGCATCTATACTGAGCGATGTGTCGAGCAGGGTGTCGAGATGACACGAGGAAGAAACCTTTAGACGACCCAACCATCCTCTTCTGATGTGGCGCCAGAGTTGTTAATCTTTTACAACTCTGTGCTATAACGTTAAATAGTGCACCATGTTAAAAGGAAGTTCAGAATGAGCACATTGTGAACAGAAGTCCTAGGATGAGTTCAGCAGCAGGTACAAATCTATGACACGTTTAGAAGCAAGGGGTTGTCTATAAACAGATTTTTTTGAGAAGTACAACTCTTTACGTTATCCATGTGGGACCATCCAAAAAAGCTGACAGTGAGTCAGAAGCACAAAAGATGCAAAAGTTAGTAGAACATCGGGCTGAACGAGGCAGAGCCATAGAGCGAGAGGAGCCACGTTAGTATATTTGGATTGTGGTGAAATTGTGGTTAATTTTAAAACCTTTCAACAAATGTTACAGGATATTTACTGTATTTTACTGTATATAGACACATGGGTATTTCTCTATTAAACCTCCTTTAAAAGTAAAATCTGGTATTTAGTGTTTAATGATTTCTGTTTAAAAGAGGCAGGTTGGAATTTCCATAGGGCTTCTACATCCTAGACAAACGTCAAGCCCAAAACCCACAAAATGGATTTTTTTTCCCCTTACAAGTGCATCTTATACTACAAAGCCATTTCACTCTTTCATCAAGCAGATGCATTTTCTTTTCTTTTTTTTTTCTCAAACCTTCATGAACACCTTTTTTCAATTATACCGGAACTACTGAAATGCGTCCATATGACTCTAATGCAGTGTTGGCTTAAAGAATAGCATTGCTGAACCGTAAGTAATACTAAAGCTTATACCAATTCCAGGAGAATGCAGAAATGCTGTGCTTTATACAGAATCTTTCTTGCGATAAGAACAAGGAAAGAGGTTTATGATATTGTAAAGGGAAAAATAAGTAAATGTTGTCATGCTCTGCCCGAGATATTAATGTACTGCATATAATAATCCGATAATTGTACAAAATTATCAAAATATGTAAGCCATGCATGTAGATGCTATTTGTTGTGAGTTGTGTGGAACTAGTATTCAGTGTCACACTACTGTAATTAGTTATGGTCTAAAGCTGGGCAAATTTGTTTCGATAATAAAGTTGTGCTTATTCCCAAAAATGACACTTCCTGGGCACCCACACATCATGAAACATAAGTGCTAGTAAAAACTGCAAAATCTGTGCATCTGGTCTATTCTCATCTTCATGCTCTAATTATGAGCAGCTTACAAATTTAACAGCAAATAATCTTTGCAATGGCGTCATGAAATGACTTCATGAGTTAATTTTCTTTGAACAGCAAAAATGGATTGAAAATCCCAATTTTGTATCTTTACAGTCCAGATCCAGCTCCAAACAGCTGGGACTAAATCTAAATGGGCTACATATAGGATGAGTTAGGGTTAGGGTTAGGATTAGGAACGATGATATCATCTTTTACTGACGTATCACATGTTAACACACTAGCTCTGCCCATTTGGAGCTGGCTACCGACTGCAAAGATACATTTCTTCAAAAGTTCATCTTGGTTTAACTATCTTTGCCAGCTACCTGATCCAAAAATATTTACATTTCTAATAAGCAATATACAAGGGGGGCACAGTGGCTTAGTGGTTAGCACGTTTGCCTCACACCTCCAGGGTTGGGGGTTCGATTCCCGCCTCCACCTTGTGTGTGTGGAGTTTGCATGTTCTCCCCGTGCCTCGGGGGTTTCCTCCGGGTACTCCGGTTTCCTCCCCCAGTCTAAAGACATGCATGGTAGGTTGATTGGCATCTCTGGAAAATTGTCCGTAGTGTGTGATTGCGTGAGTGAATGAGAGTGTGTGTGTGCCCTGCGATGGGTTGGCACTCCATCCAGGGTGTATCCTGCCTGATGCCCGATGACCCCTGAGATAGGCACAGGCTCCCCGTGACCCGAGGCAGTTTGGATAAGCGGTAGAAAATGAATGAATGAATGAATGAATAAGCAATATACATTTTCCTGTAATAAACGTCTTAAAATTTACCATCACACAGTTACTACATGCTAGCTCTGAACTTAGCTTATTGCTCGAAGCTATGTTCTAATAGATCGTTATACTGTAAATCACTTCCTTGAATATCAAATGATGTGCCTACAGGAAAGATTAACATTTGCTACACTTTCCCTTAGTATCTGGAAGCAAGTAATGAACGTTGTGCACATGGCAATGTTTTGATCTGTGCTGTCATTTGGTCTGACTTTTTCTGGACCTTTTTTTTCTGGATTTAGTTTTGCAGTTCACTCACTCACTCACTCACTCACTCACTCATTTTCTACCGCCTATCCGAACCTCGGGTCACGGGGAGCCTGTGCCTATCTCAGGCGTCATCAAGCATCAAGGCAGGATACATCCTATACGGAGTGCCAATCCATCACAGGGCACAGTTTTGCAGTTCATGCAATAAAAATGTGTGCTGTAATTGAGTATATAAAAAGAAAATTTTTTTGGACAATGTCAAAACACTTTATGTTCACTTGATCACTCCGAAAGGCAAAAAAATCTTCACTTAAGCTGATGAGGAATCAGAATAGTGGTTAAGGTAGCGATGGTAAAAGCTGAAGTGACAAAGTACACAGTGTTGTGATAAAAAAATAGTTCATGGTTTTGGATCTAAACCTCTGGCTTGTAAAAAAAAATGTGAGCTGTGCCCTCGACAGAACTGTAGATGTCAGGTTAGAAAAAAGAATTACATTTATTTTAAAAAGAAGTGAGCATGCTAATATTCTCTTTTTTTTGTGTGTCATGATAATGTCATAGCTTTTTTTCATGGTCTTGAATTGAACATCTCTGGTGACATTGTGTCTCGTTTATAAAGCTGAATTCACAGATACATTTATTTCGCAAATCTTTTGCAGGAGCATTTACTCAAGAAAATCCAGTCGAAACCTTGGTATCCTTCACAAAAAGAGATTTGGTTAATAAGAGAATGCAAATGTTATATGTGAAGGTCACGTCACATCAGCACCGGTACTACAGCTTCCGTCAGCTGCAGTAAATCACATTCCCTGTCAATTTCCTCACTGTGCACACCTGGGTTGTGTTTCGCTTAATTAGCGTCTCTGTTTAAGTTCTTTGTTTTCTCGGTCTCTTTGCCAGGTTTCTGTTGTGGATCACTCTGCTGTGTTTAGTCCATTGTGTGCGTTGCAATCTTTCTTCTTTTGCTCTACAGAGTCCCAATTTATTTGTTAGTGGCACTTCTATGCAATGCATCAACATGGCTATTATAACAGTTCGTATCACTTCTTCTTCTTCTTCTTCTTCTTCTTCTTCTTCTTCTTCTTCTTCTTCTTCTTCTTGTTTCCAAACACTTTTTCGATTCTTTTTCGATTTTTTCGACCTTTTCAGTTTTTGCCCCAAGGCTATGAAATGTACCTCAGAACATGTGGCCCAACTGAGGCACGTGTGTTTCAAATTTTGTGAATTTTGTCCTACAGAGAATGAATGGGGGATGAAACACAGGTGTTGCAGCTCAAACCGCTGGCATGCTCATATCACATATCCTCTTGTATGTTTTTAGGCATGTGCAATTTGCCAATAATCTTTGCTGGGTATATCCATGAAAATTGCATTATTCCAGACAAAATATAAATATGGGAAATTTGGGAACCCCATCCTAGCTCCAGTCCCAAAAATCCCATTTGTAAACTGATCCTTCACATACGTTGTGTAATTTCCTGTAAGTTTTCACATTACACACTAATGCAGAATGAGTCTAGAGGAGCCAACAGACACTGTTTAGGTTTCCTATCACCATAGAGAACTTTGTGACTCACGAAACTCTCAGAGGTTTTATGCGATTACTTTTCTCGTGTACGTGTTGTGAAATTCCCAATCAAATTCCAACCGCACACACTCCTTGAGAAATCAGTAGCAGTACCCAACAGGCCATAAACCGAGTGCAATAACCAAACTACTGCAGCTATGTCATACATCAAACCGATCAGCGCAATGAGGAGAATTGCATTATGGGGGATGACAATACCCTCGACTCAGTGTGCAGAATTGCATTAAGGGTCACATGGCATCACATGCACATCGTAACCACAAACTACTGGAACACAGACATATGAAAACACTAGGCATGGGTGAGAATTGCAAATTGGACATTTTACTGACGTCAAGTACACGCCGCATGCACGTTAACCCACATGACAAGTGGAGTCGCAAAACTCCCACAACATACACGTGTGATACATTAAAAATCTCTGATCAATGAGTAGAATTGCATTATGGGAAGTGTAATTACATCACTTGCACATGAACAGACTACCATAAACCTTATGGCTAATTGTTTAGTTTTCGTTTTGAGCTGCATTACTTAGTTGTCGGTTTGTAGTTTTAACGTTTTTGTGAGCTTAGTGTAATCAACATATGCATGCAAATTCATCTTAACCTGTAAAAGGTATGTATGTGAGTCCTGTTTGTGGTGCAGTGCAATCAAATAACTGTACAAATGTCAAGAAAATGATTAAAACTCAGAAAACTGAACTAAAGGACCCACTCATTTATTCTCTTGTTGTTCCTGTCTTCGAAATGCAACCTCTGAATTCTTGTTTGAAAGAAATTGTACAAAGGTCAGAAAAGATGCAAAGAAAGAGTAAATATGTTGGAATATGAGGGGAAAAGAGGAAAAGAGACTTGAAAATGAGAAATAGAGAGGGTAAAGGTATTGTAAAGGCAGATACAGTATGAGAGAGAGAGAGAGAGAGAGAGAGAGAGTAGAATTTGGAAAAGGAGGCCACAG